>NW_009221152.1:43457-49336 GCF_000690835.1 Fulmarus glacialis | reverse complement strand
CCTCAAGAAGACCCTAAAGGCTTTAGTGCGCATGTGTCTAGGATGATGTAATATTACAATTAGTTCCCGGAAAATTAATGAATATGTAAAAGAGAAATTTAAAATATGTATGAGAAGCATGGATATAAACAGAAAGGTGATTAGACCAGGTGTGCTTGATTTGTGGCAAGTCCACCGAGCACCCAGGCCTGAATAAAACAATCTCTCTCCTGAGCGTGTGGAATTGGCTACTTGCGCGCCAGGCACGAATCTGCTTTTCGGACAACATCCTGACCTGCAAAGGGCAGTGAGCAACTACTGCTTCTCTAAGATTTTTCATATGCAGTTTCTCTTTTTCTTGGAATTAAAGAACATTCCTTTACTAGTTTCGTTCTATGTCCTATTTCTGCAGCTGGACCTTCTGACATATTACCTACATAGCTCTGAATTCTGTTTCAGGCAAAAAACTGTCAGAGAATTTGGCTTGAGGGCATAAATTCCCTTCCCCTCTCACACCCTCACCTTGAACTTGATTTGTGTGGAGATTGTAGAGTAACTGGAAATAATATAGTAAAATAAGAAGGCGTAGGACAGTGAAAGATTCTTCTTATAGGCAAGATGAAGACATTGTAGGCTGCTCTGGGTGCTGCATAGCTACCTGTGGTGACTATGTCTTGGTGGAATGTAAACCCACATACCAGTAAAACATTAACACAATAATTTAGAGGTTATTTGAACAGAGATAGGAGTATGTTGATGGTGTATTCTAGTGGAAAGTCCAGAGAAATATTAATAAATGACATCTCCTTGATTTTGGTATTTTATGAAGAATATAGCAGTGCTAAATGCTTGATCTTTTTTTTTTTTTGCTAGAAATATGGGGTGCCAACCTAGAGATGTCTTCAATATATGCTGGGAGGGTTGTGAGAAAGATTAAGTTCCATTCTTGAAATCAAATACTGCTTGTGGTAGAGAAAGGTACAAATAAATGCATTCACATAAGGAAAAATACTTTGGGAAATGCTGTAGGTGGTAGAGCACAAAGCTGCACACTGTAGGTGGTAGAGCACAAAGATTCAATGAGCATGGAGATATGTTTGCTCAGATTAAGGAAATCAAATATTTCAAATCAGTGTCTAAAAATCACTTGAAAATATTAAGTGCTATTACTTATATTTGTCATCCAAAGCTTTTGCAGACTGAAGCGTGTCCTTACTGAAAGGTAAGATGCAGTTGCAGTGCGGTTGCAGAGCAGCAAGGACTGGGAGTTGTAATAAGAATATTGACATTTTGAGAATGATTACTGGGAATGATACCATAAATACCAGTTTACCGATGAGTAAACTGAGGGGTAGGCCTGTTTACCACACCTGGTAAGCTGAAAGAGAGGACCTGAGAGCCTTGGCTCTCAATCCAGACTCTCTCTGCTACCAGTTTGTCTTCTAGTATAAAGAAATAACATTCTATTTTACACTATTTGCTATGCAACAATGAAATAATGAATAAATAGATCTTCCTTGAGTAGCAGAAGCCAGGAAATGAAAAGTAAATTGTGATCTGTTTTGGTCTCGAATGTTTCCCAGTTCTATAAATGCAGAAAAGGTTTTACCTATTCAAGCTGTGTAGGGCAATATGTAGGCAGAAAGTGTTTTATGCATGAACTTCAATTTTCATTCTCATTTTAACAATCAGCATTGAATTCTGTGTTAATTATCTTAAAAAAACATTCAGAGATGATGGTAGATACATGAGGTCCATGATAATAGGAACATGTTGCCATAGACACAACTGTTCAATATGACATTGGGACACTGCTACTTAAAGAAACCCACTGAAGTTGTATTTCACAATGCCCTGAAATTATGCAGTTGTGAAAAATTAATTATAATTCTTTCACTGAAGTGATGGTACTGTAATGTTGATTCTAAAATATTCAACAAGCTATTTCAGTGCAGAGGGCTGTCAAATGACAGAGAAAACTAATGTATCAGAAGTACTGAGAAATGTTAAAAAGTTTTAATTACAGCAGGTGGCCAAAGTTTTTGAGCATTGCATAGCTTAATTAGTTTTAACAGCTTCAGTTATAGCTTCGGAATTTCTGAATCTCTTACAAAAATCCATCTCATAAATTGGCATGAAATTCCACTATTTATAGAAAACATAGGGCAAGAAGCACAGAACAATGCAAAACCAAAGTATGAAATGACAGCTTTCTGTTACAGAGAGTAACAACTGAGGAGTTACAAGCTTTTCCAGATTGTTCCAGTCTTGTGCTTTTTTTTGCATGGATTAGCAAAGAGATACATCTGGATCCGGGCCAGAAGGCCTGGGCTATCATCTAGCCTGACTTCCTGGCCAGAACTCCACTGAAATCAGCAGGCAGCAATCATCTGCCCATTTAGTGTATTTTGTAGTTTGGCTTGTTTTTCAAGAGCGTTGTATACAGCAACACGATCCATTAATAAGCAGATTTCTGAACAAGTATTTAGAGAGATACATTCTTACAATTATGAAGGATAAACTTATGCATGCACATAAACACACTCTCTGTCAACCATTAAATTTAATTCTCATTACCTTATTACATCACAGGTTTTGTGAAGGACCAAGAGTCATCAAAGGTGGGGAGATGAGCTACATTCCTGTGTTTGTTTGGTGGAGGATGGAAAAAAGCCCTTCTTATGGTGTATGTTTATTTTATTTACTTATTTCACTTATTTCTCTCTCTTCAGACTCGGATTAAAAAAAAAATCAACAGCTGTATTGCATCTCCAGCTCACAAAAGACTAACCCAAACGCATTCTTCTATTTTCTAGACATGAGTCACCTCTCACAACAGATCCTCCTATCCTCCCCCCTTGTGATAAGAGCAAAAATCTTTTTATAGTCCAATTTGACTTGCCCTGCTGATTCACTAGAAAACAACTCTTAGTGGCCTTTCCTCGATTCTGATTGATAAATACAAGCTGGAATATCTCCTGCCCACCTGCCTTTCAAATGTACTTCCACTAGAGACCCACACAATATTTCTATCATCTAGATCAGGACCAAACTCCCCGACTTTCTGAGCAATCATTACTAGTTTATACACTTTTCATAATTTTTGCAATGTTTATGGGAGTAAACTCCATGTAGGAACCAAATCAGGAAACCACACTTGGATTAAAGGTACCCAAGAACTGTGAACTTATATAAAATTGTTCAGATGACAGTATTCTTTTGTTTAGAATGCTATCTGATAATTGCATGATGCCCTTACACAGTCTCTAATGTCCCAGTCATTGTGTCGGGACAAATATTCACAAACACCTCTTAAGGCATATTTCAGTATGTGGATTCTACTTTGAATGTGGTGATGAGCAGGGGATAGAAAAAGATACTCTCAGACTGTATTAGTCTGCTTTTGTAGAATAGCTAAAGTAGAGCTGATAATCTGCCAAAAGAATACCAGGGAGCACCAACTCTTTATAACTGAGGTTTACATAGAAACTCACTATCATGGCATGTGCATTAACACTTATTTTATACCTTAAAGAACATCAGTAAAATTCTTTAAAATGAGTAAGATGGTTTTTTAGTATTGGCTTTAGAAGAGGTAGATTTTCACTCAGCATATATCATATTTTGCTCTGATTTTATTTAGTCTTTGGGCCACATTCTTACATTTTATAGGACTGTAGATCTTTATGACCCTGTTGGAATTAAAATGTTACTTGTATTATGATTGACAGTAGACTCTGGCTTTGTTTTCCCAAGAGATTTGATGTTATTTTTGGTTAATGTGTGAAATGGGATATGCTATAACTTCTTTGGGTCAAGGGGAGTGCTATTTCTAAAACTATTTAAATGAAGTATTAAGGGAACAGAAAATTTTCCTCTCAGATAAGTACAGCTCTAGTCAATTGATATTCTGCTGTCAGCATGCATGTCTCATTCAGTCTTGTCCTCCATGCAAAAGAGATATTGACCCTGTGTACTACACTGAGAATAATTTTGCATACAGATGTAGTAACAAAATGTTTATAGACAGTCTCATAGACAGAAAGATTGCCAGAGATTTTTAGCTTTTATAAATGGTTACAGAGAAAGCAGTGCTAAAGTCAGTTAGCTTGTGAAATATCATCAGATTACAGCAGTGATTTGCATTTTATAAGGTATTTCAACTGAAGACATTCTCTGAATTTATCTGATCTTCACTGCATGTGACTCAAGGGAATATTGAAGGGAGAAGAGGACATCTGTGGAAGAAATATGTGAGGCCTGGTATTTTAAAAGGAAACCTCTAACTGCTTGGAAAGAATAGAATTGGTTAAATAATATCAGTGCAAAAATGTTCTTTAACTGCTGGGAAATAATAGAATTGCTTAGATACTATCAGTGTAAAAAGTTTCTATCCAGACGTAACTTGTAGAAAATATTTTGCGGGTTGAGATAAAATTTTCAGTGATAAAAAGTTGAAGTGAATCATTTTAACTTTCTAGACTAATTTTGATAATATTGAAATCCTCTGTTTTGGTGCTGTCATTTACATTTGCTTTATAATATTAAACTAGTATTACATGTTAATATTCTATATTTTATTTTTCATGTAGTCAGCATTTTTTTCTTTGCGGAAACAAAACATCCCAATAGGTTAAATTGAAAAACCTCTTAAGGACATTTTCAAATTTTTGCTTTGTGTGCCAAATTCTCCACAGCTCAAGTCATTGAAAAGAGCCTGGTGTCCAGAACGAAATAATCATGCTTTGTCCACAACATCTGAGGTATTTCCCTGAACCCAGAACAGCAAAACGGTGATAATAGTGGTTCAGGCAGTACGTGTTGGGCATCACTACACAGTGTAAAATTTAAAAATTATCTTTTTTTCATGATCCCATTAATTGTAGTCCCTAAGAGATGAGGTCTAAGTGCTGAGATAGGCCTTCTCAACAGTTTTCAGAAACAGTGGGTGAAATTCTTAAAAGCAACAATGGATTCAAAACCGTGTTGTCTGATTAGCTGAACATGATTTAGAGAATGTAGATTTTTCCACTTGCTGCTAGGGAATACTTTTGTTTTAGGAATCCTGTTTGAAAGAAGATATCATCCACTTTATTTTAGCAATTTAGAAATAATGTTTCAGTTGGTGTGTAGGAGGCATAGAGGGTTGTAGCAGAAAGAGGGGAGGAAACAAGCACGAGCTTCTCATTATGGTAATATGTATATGGAAATTAACCTTTTAATGGTTCCAAAAAGTTGATTGCTCTATACATATTTACACATATGTATATATGTATACATATATATATGTGTATACCTTTCCCCACTTTTAGTGGTGTCGAAGTTTTAAAACTCATTCTGAGTGCCTATTGGAGATGAGAACATTGCATCACAGCTGCTGTAAGACATCAGCAACGGTAGAGTGATATCAGTTTGTAAGTGACAGAAGGTCATGAAGGATGAAACCTTTTTCCCAAGTCACTTGTGTTGCTGAATGCTCCACTTCAATTAACAGCCATCAATGAGGTGGCAGGGTAACATACAGAAAGGCATGAAAGACATAGGTAAAAGTGCTGTTTCTGAGAAAGACATACACCCTGAGAATTTTCTGTAATTAATTTATATTTAAAAAAATAGGAAGCAGCTCTAGAGGTCCTAGTGGAAGGGCAATCATAGAATCATAGAATGGTTTGGGTTGGAAAAGAGCTTTAAGGATCATTTAGTCCAACCCCCTGCCTTGGACAAGGACATCTTCCACTAGATGAGGTTGCTCAGAGCTCTGTCCAACCTGACCTTGAACACATCCAATGATGGAGCATTCACAGCTTCTCTGGGCAACCTGTTCCAGTGTCTCATCACCCTCATCATAAAAAAATTTCTTCCTTATGTCCAATCTAAACCTACCCTCTTTCAGTTAAAAC
>NW_009221152.1:13315-43209 GCF_000690835.1 Fulmarus glacialis | reverse complement strand
GAGCAGAGGGGCAGAACCCCCTCCCTCGACCTGCTGGCCACGCTTCTTGTGATGCAGCCCAGGATACGGTTGGCCTTCTGGGCTGCAAGTGCACATTGCTGGCTCATGTCCAATTTTTTATCCAGTATTCCCAAGTCCTCTCCGCAGGGCTTCTCTCAATCCATTCATTCCCCAGTCTGTATTGATACTGGTGATTGCCCCAACCCAGGTGCAGGATCTTGCACTTGGCCTTGTTGAACTTCATGAGATTCACATTGGCCCACTTCTTGAGCTTGTCCAGGTCCCTCTGAACGGCATCCCATCCCTCAGGCATGTCAACTGCATTGCTCAGCTTGGTGTCATCTGCAAACTTGCTGAGGGTGCACTCGATCCCACTATGTCATTAATAAAGATACTGAACAGTACTGGTCCCAGTACGGGCCCTTAAGGGACACCAGTTAATACTGATCTCCATTTGGACATTGAGCCATTGACCACTACCTTCTGGATGAGACCATCCAGCCAATTCCTTATCCATCAAATAGCCTATCCATCAAAACCATATCTCTCCAATTTAGAGACAAAGATGTGTGGGACTGTATCAAAGGCCCTACAGAAGTCAAGGTAGATAACATTAGTTGTTCTTCCCTTACCCAGCAATGCAGTCACTCCATCACTTCATCGTAGAAGGCCAGCAGATTATTTAGGGATGATTTGCCCATTGTGAAGCCATGTTGGCTGTCTCTAACCACCTCCCTGCCATCCATATGCCTTGACATAGCTTCCAGGAGGATCTATTCCATGATCTTATGAGGCATAGAGGTGAGGCTGACTGGTTGGTAGTTCCCAGGGTCCTCCTTCTTATTCTTTTTTAAAACGGGTGTGATATTTCCCTTTTTCCAGTGACTGGGTGCTTTGCCTGTCTGCCATGACTTTTCAAATATGATGGAGAGCGGCTTATCGACTACATCTGCCAGTTCCCTCAGGACCATGGGATACATCTCATCGATTCCCATGGACTTGTATATGTACAGCTGAAAATAATACAGCTGAAATACGGCTGAAAATATTTTGACTTGATGGCTAAAAGAGGATCTGAAGTAAGGAAAGAAGTCATTGGTAAAACTCTACAGGAAAAGTCTCAATCAGTCATGGGAGTTTTTTTGTAGACTTTGCCCACTAGGATAAGTTTTTGAAGTCTTAGTCTGGGGATTATTTTTATGATTTGGATAGTACTAGAGGAAAATGTATCTAGGTTGGCCACATGTCTTCAAATGTTGGGAGTCACAGGTCCCAGAGGAAATATAGATATAACATACATCACCAACTTTCACAGAGATAGGTTGCTGACAAGGACTTTTGTAACATTAGGTGTATAGTTATACACAAGTAATATGGATTTAAGCCTGATTTAAGCCCACTTTTCTTAGGTTCCACAGAGAAGTTGTCTTTGTGGAAGCTCTGATTACAACGGGATCTTGTATTTACACCTGTAGAGGTACATTATTTTGGTTTATTTGGCTGTATGTCAAAGAGAATTCTCTCCACTAAGGGATTTTTTCCTCCTTCTTTTTTGTAATATACTTATTTTGAATATTCTTTTCTTTTTTGAAGAAAGAAAATAGATTATTAAATTTATTAGATTTTTAGAATAATTAGACTACATATTTATCCTTTACTGAGCCCAAAAATTTGCTTTTGACTCATAAAGCTTCTAGAAATAGCTTGACTTTTGATTTGAAATCGTTAAAACATAGAATATATACTAATTCCCTTGTAAATGGGTTCATTGTACTCTCTATTGTAACACCTAACACCTTGCTTGTTTAATGAAAATACTGGCTACATCAAAAAAAAGCCTAAACCTATGTTTTCATGAAAGCATAGGTTACTTCCACTGTTACACAATTTTATATCATACTTCTCAGTCTAACAATAGGTTCCCTTAAAATAGTTTCCTCGACTGAAATCACAGTACAAAAAATAAAATCCTAGGTGTTTTGACACATACAGGTCTTTATCAAGTACCACACAAAATCAAGTTGTTCTTATACAAATTTACAATAAGAGCTTTAATTTTTTAATTTTTTTTTTCATACAAAAAACTACAGTAATTTCCTGGATGAAAATTGCTGGAGGTTTATTTTTAAGTACTGTAATAAATGCAGTTGAACTTTGGAAGTTCAGTCCTTCTTCATTCATGCTGTTACCATGGAAATGTGGATTTTATGCTTAAATGAATTAGCTTAGTTCATAAATTATAGTTCATAAATTATAAAAGTAAAATGTTAATTCATAATTGGGGAGTGATGGCAAATCATGAAAAGATAGACCTAATTTTCCCCAAGTTTCATTTTCCCCAAGTTTTTCAAACAATCATGATAAATGAATTTGTTGGCGGGAAAACAAGCATAGGCTTCTAATTGTATAGGCTTTTTGCCTTGTCTTGAGCTCTACATCTATCTGGGCTGAGTCACAGGCAGCGTGTATCAGAAGGGCCCAACCACATTGTATATTAGCTTCTATAGGGAACAACAGTGAAGATACTCCCTTTCTTATTTTGCTCTTGGTATACTGTCTCACAAATGGGGACCTTGCATATAAGCATATCCCTGTATATGTGTGAATGTGTGTGTACATGTAAACAATTGCGCTCTAAAACTACCTGAAAGGAGGTTGTAGTGAGGTGGGGGTTGGTCTCTTCTGCCAAGTAACTAGCGACAGGACGAGAGGAAATGGCCTCAAGTTGTGCCAAGGGAGGTTTAGGCTGGACATTAGGAAAAACTTCTTTACTGAAAGAGTGGTCAGGCCTTGGAACAGGCTGCCCACGGAAGTGGTGGAGTCACCATCCCTGGAAGTATTTAAAAGACATGTAGATGAGGTGCTTAGGGACATGGTTTAGTGGACATGGTGGTGTTGGGTTAACGGTTGGACTCGATGATCTTAGAGGTCTTTTCCAACCTCAATGATTCTATGATTCTATGATTCTATAATACAGAATAAATGGCAATCTGGCTGTCTACACACACTGCTATCAAGGTGACAATCTTATACTACAAAGGTGAAAGTACAAAAAGCACCATGCACAGATGGCAAGCTTCAGCATACATTTGCTCTTCCAGCACTTCAAAACTATAGAGTTTAAGGCTTCACAACTTTCTTGCTAATTTATCCATCATTATGATACCTCCCAGAAGTGGAAAATTAAAAAACACTCCAAAAAGAGCATTTTTGCTAAATTAATCTTATTTGGATAAAAGGTGGTACCTTCCTGTTGATCATCTTCTTGATCTTCACAGAAACATTCCCATAATGAGAATAAAGGACCATCTAAAGCAAAGATTGTATTCTCCTCATGAGAGATTTTGAAGGACACGTTAGGCAAACATTTGCCAAGAACAGTCTATGTATGGTTAATCTTCCCTCAGCAAGGAAGACAGACTAGATAATCTGCTAGGATTCCAGGTTGCCATGGCCTTTAACTTGATGGTGGATGGAAATAACTTTTCAAAGGTGTTATCGTGAGAAGAATGCAGGTGAAGAAGAAAGGCAGCTGTCCCCTCATAGTCACAAAATGAAACGCACGTTGTGGAAACGTTAGTCATCAATTTGAGTGAAATTCAACTGGGGATCTTCAGAGCTGAAAAAGTCTTCACAGCCTGGGTCTCTCAATGAAGGCTATAACAGAGTCACGCCTTCTCAATCAGTTGGATAGGATGAGGCATAAAATAAACGTGATCCACAGGTTACAGGTACAGCAGAGGAAAAATGAAGCTTTGTGAAGCTTAATCCAATTCCTTCTTTCTGGGCCTCTGTTCCTTGTTTTGCAGTATTCTCTTTTAGGGTCATCAGGAGCAATGAGGAAGACTTTCCCAAGAAATTCAGAGTCATAGAGAAGGCTCACAGGATGAGGCCATTGTTCACTTATTTTTTATTTATTATTTGGCCATATAGTTTCTTTACATTTGCTTATTATAAATGGTTTTACGGCTCTTTCAAAATACTAACCACAGTGGCTTGGTTCATAAAATATGTATATATTTAGTATCGAAAAGGAATGATTTCTAAGTAAATATGTTTTTCTCATATATCTGATCAAAACCTTCCTCAATGCAATCACAGAAGACAGAAAGCAAAGAGCTGGGACATTAGGAAGAAAAGTATTAAATACTCAAAAATCAGATGATTGTTTTAACAAGACTGTGCAGGAAAAAAGAAACAGAAAGTTTTCAGGAAAAACCCTGGCTTAAGTTAAATCAGCCCAGGGGAATGTCTTTGCTGTTTACTGGCCTGGAAGTGAGAAAGAATATTTGACACAGCAACTTTTGCATCAGAATGCCAGGGTGCCAGAGAGATGTTTACAGTACTGGAGATGAGAGTTTGTAAATAATCTGTTCAGCCTTTTTCTTTCTCTTTCTGGACATTTTAAGATTTGCTGAGCTCAAGCTGCTGATTTAGGTCCTCTGTCTGTTGTGCTTTACTAGACTTTGCTATAATGGAAAACCTAAGAAAGCCTTCTTGCCAATTGTGGCTTTTGTTCCATGTTCTTCTTTCTGCAGTTGTTTCCAGATGCCCCATAGACTCAATCCACTCTTCAGGAGTCAAAATTTTCCATCTAGAAACTGTAGACCCTACAGCACCCAAGACCTGAAGTCTGTATCAACATTTTCTGCAACATCCCACCCCCCAACATGGATATTTGCAGTGTAATTATCTTCCAGTAGCTGTGGAAAATAACATTTTCGTGACAATTTGAAGTCTCAGAAACGGGGAAAGGAGTAAAATCATTCCAGGTCAAAGCTCATGTGCTGAGATCAGAGGCATTTAAGCAATGTAGGACTAGGGTGCTATGTACATTGTATCACTGCAATGTGCAAAGACAGGGTGTGATGGAGCATGACTGTAGCCATAGTGCCATGACTGCACAAGCCAGTACCTCCAGCATCACTGCAAAAAGAGGGAGAATTACACCCCTGGCTGCTGAAAGTCAGTGGTGCGGATTATCAATGTTGATACTAGTAAGAGTTGCATGGCCAGACCCTACAGATGGCTTTGCAAACGTCCACCATTATGTCCAACTCCCTGCAGATATCTGCTCTCCCCTCTTTTGGAGGACAGGAGCGTCATTTCTCCCTCTGCACACTCAGGAGCAATGCAACCTTTTCTTCAGTCCTTTCCCCCTCTATTCTCTGTTTTTTTCTAGATAATATTCATTTTCCTCGTGATCATCAGAGGGTGATCACAAAATCTATCTCATTGCAGCAAGCCTTTTAAAAGCAATTTATAATATTTACCCATATATGTGGTGCCTAAGTGAAGTTGGGCACATTGCACTGTCGTAGAGCAAACACTGGAGAGCGTTGCTTTCTTTACTGCATTGTTTGTCTATTGCTTTTATTTAAAATACCACCTTTTCCATGATGCCTGGGAAAAAAAAAACCAAACAAAAAAACACTTGAAAAGGCTGCTGAGGATGAAAATATTACTCTCTGGTATGGTTTCACTGTTCCCCTGTAAGGTTTTCCAAGTACTGTCTGCTCTGTGCTTGTATAGTGCCATAGCACAGTGGGGGTCCTTGACCACAGCTTCAGGATACAATGGCAATAGGACATTTCTACTACTATTACTACTACTACTACTACTACTACCAGCTCTTATTGCTCTTCTTCTGGGCAGTGACAACGCTGATTGACTCTGCTGCAGTTGTCAGAGGAGCTGGTGGGGCGCATACTGCAGAAGGGCTGTCCCCCCTCAACCTCCAAAGCAGACTGCCCTGGGGCCTCCTGAGGTCAAGGTCTTCCAGGGCAGCACGTTCCCTCTGCTCTCTTTGAACCTCTGCAGACAACCAGGGTTTCCTTCCAAGTACTCCCATTTGCCCTTCTGAAGGCACAGGAGGATAAAGTAACGATGACATTTCACAGCTCAAGATAGTGGCTCCAGTGGTTTCTGTCATCTAAGAATATTCAGGTGACAAGTTGTGTGTCTTTTTAAAGAGGGTCTGTAATGCAGCTTTTTTGGACTACTGTCTCTCTGCCGGTTTTATATTGAACCTATTTTTTTTTTTAAATGGGGTAACTTCTTTTATCTGTGGGGTTCTTCCTTGTGGTCTCCTCTTTAAAGAGGCCCTGAGCACTTGAAATGTTCTGCTATTTTTGGCATGTCTGGCAGACTCGGGCAAGGCTTTTTGCTCACTCATTGTTATCAACTCTGCGTCAAAGCCAGTAAATATCACCAGTATGTGATGCTTTTGAGTAGCTATTAGTCATAATAAAATATTGTATGTCCTTGATGAGATGCCGCCTTTAAAAATCAGACTGCTGCAATACGAAATGTTTTGGCAGAGGTGAAAAAGCCCTGCAGGGACCCGCTTGTGTAGGTTACCTGAAGTAGCCCCGCTAAATGCGTTAGGTTGGTTTGCTATCAAAGTAATACCTTGTTGGCTGGTACAGAGGTTTCAATTTTCCAGCAAATTCTCAAATACCCCTCAGTTATTATAGGAGGCATCCGCCACATGGATGGGAGTCTTCCCTTTTCACTCTTACAGTGGTATGAGGGTCAGGGTACGTAATTTCCTAGATAACTTTTCCTCCTAGACACTCAGGAGTCATGGGAGGTTTTTCTGAGTGAAGACTTTGGGACTGCATTACTTCTTGTTTTCCTAAATGAGTCTGAAGTCTTTTATACAGTTGATCGCTTGGGAATCGTATAGTTACGCAGCCCTGCTTTCTTTTTGTGAGATTCCTATTTTCCCCATGTTGGGCTTGTTTGCCTAAAACCAAAAACATTAACTTTTTAGGATCGTTAAGAAGAAAGTTGTTTCAAAGGCTTTGTTGACTGAAACCTTGTGTAATTCCTTTGGCAGAAAGGAGGCTTGAATTTGATTTTCATATGCAGCTACATGCTTGCCTGAGCCTTGCCCTGCTGTTCAGGACTGTGCATCTATTCATCTTTGCTTTTTGAATTGCATTTCTCCAGTGGATCAGAATTCCCTAAGACCTGTGATATTTTTTCAATGACTAAGATGCTTAATTTTAATTGTTAATGTACTGTACTGCAAAATAAACCATGATTCCTTTCCCTTTCTATTCACTTGAAGAGTGTCAGAAAAATACATCAATTAATTCTCCCATGCTTTTGCTAAGCAACACGTTACTATGTTTTAGCTTATTTGATGGGTATTGCTGCAGCCGGAGTCTGAACTATCATAACTTTCAGATATCCCAGCTTTATGAACTATGGCATCTAGACCCCAGTTTCATTACTAATAAAAATTGCAAAATTAGATTTAAGAACAGGGTTTATCTCTTTTGTTCTGGAAGTCATTGCTTGTGCCAAAGAAGGTTGTGATTACTAATTACTTAATTTGTATGACAGATGGAGCTGGGGATCAAATTAAGTAGCTGTCTTAGGATACGTTGTAGAGCAATATCTAGCTTTAAACACGACTGCCTTTTTCGTTCCTAAAAAAAGGCACAAACAATGACAGGCTAAAAATAGCTGTTCACTTGGAGTTGACGACAGTTTCTGAGAGCTTGTCTTTAGGAAGATGTTGGAAAAAACCCTGCCGTCTTTTCCCCTCCCCCCTTTTTTCTTCTTTAAATGCACGTCCTTCTGTTTAAGCTTCTTCACCTCATTGCCCACAGAAGGATACCCACAGACTTTGATAGGACTTCAGCATTTCTGCAGATTTCCAAGGGGGTTTACGTAAAGCATTATTTAAAGAAACCCTAAAAGTCACTGCAGATATTTCTATTAAGTTATGCTTATCCTACACAAATTGCTCGGTGCTGATAGAGAAGGAGGTAGTAAAGCCTTTTCCACTCTTTGCCTCCCACAGTATCTGCTGCAGTGAAAAAAAAAAAAGAGGCTCTTTTCTGGTTTTATTCCTGAAGACTGCTTCATAATTCTGCATGAATATCGGTGGTTCCCGGTGCTGTAAACAAAGAGTTGAGTCTTTGACTTTGTGTCCCTGCAGTCTAGTAAACAATCAGTTAATTTGTAGCATCCCAGTGGTTGACAGGAGTGAAAGAAGTGGTTTGATCTTATTTTTGTGCTTGTGAATTAAAGCTTTGCCTTCTGGCTAGGTTCTGAGTTCCCTCCTTCTGGAAGATATTTGAGCATTTTGAATTGAGAATATGTAGTTACAAATGTGAGGGCACAGCCTTCTCCAGGATTTTTCTGCTTTCATTTCAATTTTTCTCTGTGTTTCTGATCCCAGCAAGCAAGAAGACAGTTTGAAAACGATGTCCAGTGTCTGAGCTAGGAGCACAATGCAATTCAGGATCTTTAGAACTAGTCCGCTGCATTTTCATTAAATGAGAGTGAAGGAGTAGGTGGGACTTTTTATTTAAAAATAGATTAGCACAGGGGACTGAACTTGCATTTGAGGAAACGTTAATAAGCCAGCCAGCCATTGTCCTTAATCAGAGACTGTATTTGTAAGTAGAACATGTTGAATCTGTCATGATTGATGACGTTGTCTTTGTTAAAAGGGATGCTGCATCTTTAACAAGAGCAGACAGAAACAGTGCAGAATCTACAGTAAATTTGAGAATTGGACGAGAAACCTTTCTTCATTTTTCCGTGTATAACGTTTGTAAAATATTGAAAAGAAAAACATCAAAGCCAGGGGGAAATATAAGTAACTCGCTGCTTACATTTTAATTCCTCACCTTTCCCCTCTGGGTGAGTTCCCCCTCCTTTTTCCCCCCTGAATTTAAAATGCTGGAAGGAAAAGCAACTGAGGTCCAAGTTTCAGATGCTGTATTCTCTGCTAATTGAAATTACTGGGCATATTTCTATATATAGTCAATGAAGAGATATGTAGCTTTCACTCAGTGCCTTCAAGACATGTCTTTTTGTAGTCAGAAAAACAGAGATCAATGCATTTTCAAACTGACAGAGGGAACGGATGCTCCTTAGTAGCACATGCTCGGGATCGTGTGTGTACCGTTTGTGCAGAGCAGAGACGCTGAATACTGGTCCATATGCTCCTTGTTTACTGCAATGTTTTTTGCATGTTACTGTGCACTCCGGACTAATGTGAAGGTAAGAGGAGACGAGACAACAATTTGGCAGGAATGTACATGTAAAATCAGCTGCAGAAAATGTCTACCTTGTGTTGCTGAGTACTTTGGAATTGCTAGCTGAACAGGCATATTATTACAGGTGGTTGTGGAGGCTTTGTTTTATCGTTGTCTGTGTAGCTAAAGCATAGAAGCATGTTTTAATTTTGCAGCTTAGCGACCTTCAGTTTTTAACTGCTTGCAGTTCAGGTTCTGGGCTTGTATGGTCTGATAAACATGTTTTGCTACTGTCCAGGTAGGCCAGAAACAAGATGCCAAAGGCTGTTTGTGCAAGGCTACATAGCTTTATATAGGATAAGAATTCCTATAGTCTAGTCCCCCATGCATCCTCCAAGTGATGCTGCTTGCATGCTTTCTTGTTGATTACTTGTCTGAAAATCGGGGGTCTTGCTGCTGTTATCTGAGTTGGTTTTTGTGCTGATTTGTTTCTAACTTGAAACAAAATGCATACAAACAGATTATAAGCACTGTCCTAAGAAATAAACAAGGGATTATTACTGCAAAATGCTACAGAAAAATGCCAGCTGGCAGCACGGGTCTCACAGTAACTATTAACCAGCGTTTGTCACTCATGTCAACATTTGCTTGCTCTGTTAATTAGTGTCAGAACTTCAATAGAAGTTGCTGGATATATTACCTTCTCTGCAAGTAGGACAATATTAGCAGACAGGCTCATTGGCATTGAATTGAGCTCTAAGCCAAGCTGTGGGCCAGCTGTGGGAATCCAGTTGCATAATTTAAATGAATTACAGTCCTTAGTCAACATATTGGGGAGGTACTTTTGGCATTCTGGCTTTTTTAAGTTCAAATGCATGTGTCTGTCTGGGAAGGAAAGCACTGGCAAATGCCGGATAATCATAGTTAGAACTGTTTTACCTGGAGAAATTATTGTAAAGGATATTTTGCTTTCAAACTGCTTTAAGCATGCCTCTGAATTAAAGTGAGTTTTCTGTATTTGCACTTGGTTTGATAATAATGAACTTCATATTTATTGATTAGGTAAAAATATTTTCTGGCCATTAGATTTAAAAAGTATTTTGCATTAAAAGCTCACGTTCTAAGAGTCTGCTCCTGTGTATGTGGTCAAAGTCTGTACTGCTGATTGCTGTACTGAATTGCTAAGCTTTCACATTTTATTGCTTTCTAATTAACTTTTGCAATTCACTTTCTGTGCCACTTCTGAGAAGGAAGGTGAAAAATATATTTTCTTTGAATACGTGGATAACAAGCCAAAAAATACAAGTTAAAACTTTTAATGCTGTTCTGTCTTCCTAAAATACATCTATTGTCCTTTCCTTATGCCTTCCCTATAATGTTTTTGGCAGGTTAGTAAATTATATCCACATTATATGCCCTGTGTTCTGTGCAGTAAATTGTCAATAAAGAAATGTTTTGAGACCAACCATTCTTTATTGCTCATTTTGTCTCCCAGCCTGCAGTACTGTGCTGAAGGTGTTCTGCTAAAGTGGGTCTGTTGTTGAGAAATGATTTCTCAGTCTAAATAAGAATAGGTACGGGGGAAATTTCAATATGACTATTTTTACTGTCATTTCCACGAGATACCTTATCAGTGAGTACCACAGCAGCTGTTAGGAGTCTCATGGGTTTAACTTTTGAAATGTCTTTGTTTTCATTCATAAACACAGAAGAAAGTGAAAGGTTTTGTACTAGCCCAAGTCTGATGATTGTTTGGATAAAATAATTTTAATTTGTTGGAACTTCTTCAACTGTTAAGTGTCTCTGGAATAATTGTTTGATATACAGTATCAGTTATTTACGTGATACTGTTCTAAGGATGTTGTCTTCAGTTGTTCTAATTTCACCAAACTCATCCATTTTCAATGTATATTGTGATCACCTACTTTCAAAGCTATGCGTTGGGCTACGACAACATAAAAAAGCTGCACAAACTTTGCAAATCCTCCGAGGAACTGCCCAAGTATGGCAGCGCCACTTGCATCTTCAGTAATTCCTATTTGCTTTTTCTGACATTGAAAATTACTTAATAAATAAATGGGACTTTAGTGAAAGGTGCACCCCATGCCTGGTCATTCTAAAATATATGACATAATGTTTCTGCAGAACTCTGTTGCTTTTGACTTGGTTGGCACTAACATAAGCCACAGCTTTATGGGTGGCCAAAATAAATGAAATACATTATAAAACATCTGTTTTGAGTTTTGTATTTTCCCCCTTTTAAATGGGTGGAAAAATCTTAGTGGTTCTCAAATATTTTAGTCCTTAAGTCATAAGATAGAATTAAACTATAAGTACAGGCTGTAACAGGAAATAGATTTGCTTGCCCTGGAAAGTGAAAAAGAAAAGCAATTGGGTCTGTTTCTGATGGCAGCTGCAGTTTATGGCTTTAAAGAAAGCAGATTTTTCAAGTTCAAGGTAGGACTCTCGCTTCTTGATTGCCAGTCTATCTGAAACTGCCCATGTGAACTTAGATGGCATATGCAGACTTATAAAAAGAAAAAGAGCTCTGCCCCATGCATTCTTAATCAAAGCCTATTTTTACAGCTGACTAAAGAATAGCACTGACCAGGAACACGTACCTGCCTATATGAATAATTATTACTTCCTGCCTGAGCAGAAACAAAGTCCGTGGTTAAAAAAGGGAGAAAGATGTCTGAGAAGTTATGAGCAAAATATCTTTCTCTGTCAGAGTTTCTCTGGACCTACATTTTTAAAATGAAATTCAGCTCGAATTAAAAAAAAAAAAAAAAAAAAAGAAGAAAATATAACTATTGCTTACTATTGCCTGTTTACTAGACGCAGCATTATTAAAATTCTACATTTTTGACTGATCTCTTTCTTGCTCTCTCATGTATGCACAATTTTGTACCTCAGTGGAAGATATCATAAATGAGCACAGAAGTCAGGGAATTAAAATCTAAAAGCAGTGCCTCCAAGATCAGAAGTGCTCCTGTGGAAATGTGCAGTGTGCCTGAAAAAGTCACCTCCTACTATATGCAGTAGTTAAATATGTTGTATTTTCAGCATAAGTCTCGGGAGCACAGGGGGCTGCCCAGTGTCAAATGTTTGTAGTTTTAATGGTGTCCACTGTGTATTGAAAATACTTTCTGTATTTATATGCAAGAGATTTTTAGAGGTTGCCATTAAAAACTTTCTGTTCTTGGCTTAGGCAAGTATTTTAAATTCCCTCAGTGATAGCAGTATTTCTAGTAAAACTATGGGAAACATTGCAAATATTTAGGTTCCGTAGTCTGAGCTAAGCTTGAAAAAATTTTATGGACTGGGGTCTTGCTTTTCTTAAAAGTTTGTAGGAGTTTTGCCTTCCCCTTCCCTTGATGAACTCTGTGTGTAGTTCTGACAGATTTTACCGTGAATCTGGGCTTCTATTTCTGGCTGACAGCTTGAGGGTCTTACTGGAGGCACAGCTGGTGCTTCTGGGAATTTGGTAGCAGAGCTGATGTATTTCATTTGTACTTTAGCATGGGACTTGGCGTGAGCGCTGGGCTCTCTCACCTTGAAGCACCTCATTCTCAGCAGCAGTCACCACTGGCTTTGGGGTCATCAGAGCTTCATGTAAAGATCAGAGGGGGTTTTTTTTTGTTATGAATTCAGATCCATACCCTTTGAAGTGCCAAAGGTTTCCCAGGAGGTTCAGAGTTACTTCGGCAGGAGTTTAAGGCTGTCTTCATGTTAGTGGGTACACTTGGCACCTCACAGAACTGAGCTCCTACCTGAACGCTGGGTTAACTAAGTGCCTTTTTTTTGTTCCAACTGCTAACTTTGGGACACCGTGGTGGTGATAGAATTTTTCTACATATGATCCCTTGTATCTGCTGTGCTACAACTAAAAGATTACGCTAGCCTGTGTCAAACGGGAACCATGAAGTGATTTCTGGCTGAAATTTTGACCTATGCATTGTCACTTTTTGAGGATCTCAGATGATATAGAGGACCTGTTGTGGTAGGAATGGAGTATGGCCAGGGCCCATGGAGGATCCTAGAAGCTAGCATCATTTAATCACTTTAGCTTTCTCTGTTTGTCCTCTTGTCCTACTCGCATTTCAAAAATAGAAGTCATTATTTTAACCTAGCACTTTCCAATTGCAACTTAAGTTGTGGTTTAAGCAATAAAGGCAGAAGAATCATAGTAACAAATATCAAAATGTTTCATTGCCAAAAGCTGCAAAACATCACAAATGCCAACCGAGCTGCTGACTTCTGTCTACATTTTTACACACAGCTGTAACTCTTCTCATCTCCCAATATATATTAGTGATATAGCTACATAATTAAGTTGTGTATATCACATATTTTGCCACCTGTACCAAGAATCGTTCTGGTCTTCCAAAGGAAAAGAGTTTATGGATCTTTCAGACTTGGGCCTGTATTGCCAAAATATGTTCTGCTGTAGTCTTATAGTATTCTTTGCAAATGGGGGATGAAGTAAAAAGGATTTGGACTCCCAGCTCTTGCAGATTTCCAGACATGGTCCTTGTTTCTTATGCATATTTTCCTCCTTTAAATGTTCTATCATGCACCATCCTCTAGCACCTATTAAGTGAGGAACAGTTCAGAAGTCACAAGAATGGCTTTGATATAGCATTTTAAAAGGAGGAAGCAGGAAAGATTGGTTTCTCACTTTTTCTAATGTAATTAAGAATAGGCTCAGGGGTAGTTTTTATTTGAGTTTACTCCTTTTTGTAGTTCTGATTATGTCTAACAGTGTGACTTACTTTACTCATAACTGCATAGTCATAACTACAATACAAGGGGCAGGTCAAAGTACGGTTCCTCTACTACTGTAGAGACCAAGGCAAAATGTAGATTAGTACTAGAAAGCAAACAGAGTTGGTGTGGAATTTCCACCCTGAGAGGTCTGGGGACAAGAAAAAGGATAGTATTATTCAGGTTTTGAATATCTAGTTGCATTTCTGTAATATATCTTGTCATCTGTTTATAAAATGTTTGACTAGGCTATAAAATAAGCAAGACCTTGAACTTTATAAGGGATTTGTTTAATAACTGTGGGATCTAGCCTTGAGAGGTAAAAACAGCTGAGCTGTTTGTATTGCTGTCATCCTTTTGTTAAATAAAGATGGAATTTTAGGGAAGAGATAACTCATTGCAAAAAGGGGTTAGTGATCTCTTGGACCAGCTTCTGCAAGGAGAGCTCTCAAAATTACAACAGTAGTAATACCACAGCATTTCTTTCTTTTGGTAGCATGCTGTACCTGTTACTAAAATATATTGCTACTGCTCACTCTCATGCTTCGCAGGAAGTTGAAGTTCTCATTTATGGCCCAGTCTTTGCAATCGCACCAGTGATGTTAATAGGAGTTCTGGTAAACAGGAGGTCTGAATCCAGTCTCATATAGTTCAAAGAGTAGTTCTGTCTGAATAAGAAGTACATTATTTGAATCCTGAAGATTGATTTTTCCACTTCTGAAATCAAACTTGGCCAGATTTGCAAGTATTTAAAATACCTGAGTACGTACTTTACCGCTCCGCCCAGCTGCAAGTGTTGATTTACAATACATGGCCATAAAAAGTTATGAATCAAAGCGGTAATTAGAATAGATTAATAACACAGCAGCAGCTCTGATTTTCTAGATATAGTAAGGTTGGGACTATATTTAACCCATAGACCAGAATAATATTCCCTTAAAGGCCGTTACAAATGTGTGAATAGGTACAGAGATGCTAAAATGACAAGCACAATATAAGAAATTAAATCCACTACTAAGAATTCTTTTTGAACACTAAGCAAGTATGAATATTATGCTATGGGGATAAGGAGTACTTATCTAAAGTTAGAAGAGTTAGTCACAAAAATAGTGGCTGGAAGATACAGAAGCTAGGCACTATTTTCTTCATTCAGAAATTTCTGGATGGATACTAGTACCAAGAAAAATATTTCAATCCTATTTTGTCTCTCCCATTTCAATGTGGGCTCATTAGAGCTTATCTGATAAGCTATTCTTATCAGAGATATATAATTGGCCTTTTTGTTAGAGGAGAATTGGAAAGATCTAGGACTGTAAAAGTATTTAAATTTGTTGGGTTTTTAATTTGTGCAAGTAACTAGAATATAATATCAAGTCTATATGTGACAGTTTTATTGTTTACATAAAAATGATGAAAAGTTAAATCCTCTACTATTAAATCACTGCTGATGGGCTTGCCCTATCTACTAAAGATGCCAGTGTTTGTGTGATTTTTATGAGATTGCAGAGAAATTAGATCAAGAATCAGCAATGCTGCCTACAAAGTATTGAGGAATGTGCAGTGGGCCCAGGCAAAAGTAAGGGTTTTTTTTCTTGGGAAACTCTGTGACTCCTATCACCTGGATGGGGAGAAATGCTGAAGACCATTAATCAGTGATGAATGGAGTTGATAATATCTTGCCACAATTAAAGGCTTCCCATGCTTAGCTTCTCTCCGCAATCTCTCATGGTTAGCATCTATCCACATTCACTTCTAACTTCATCTGTTTCTCTTGTCCCATTTGCTCACGCTAAGTTGGATAAAGATATTCTGTGTCTGTGGTTGAGTGGAGCGTTGCATTTTCCAGGGCTAGCCTTCACAGGTGTGTCCTCTCTTAATGCTACTGCTACTGGCTGTATATATATTTTGGACATGCTGAGATGTTTTGTTCCTCTCCAGGCTCCCATGTTTTTGGCATGGGATGAATGTATGAAATGCTTGTCCCTGTTTTTGGAGGGGGAAGCCCCCACCCCTTTCCTTCCATGATATCCTTACAGACAGTGGGAGACAAGGAAAGTGTCTTTTGGAAGTAAAGATGCAAAAGAAGATTCCAAACGAAGAATTGATATTTTTTCAATTGTGGACACACACCAAAGAAATGAACTCTGGAACACATTCAGGCAGTCTGCATTCCACCTGTGTCCCCATGCCAAAATAATGAGTGATAGCTACAGATTAATGATTAATACAGAAGTTACAGAATGAAAAAACCTGTTATTAAAAGCATAGCCATCACTGTTTTCTCAGAAGAGGAGGAGGTGGCTGATTTTTCCCTTTGTATCTCCAGACAGATCTGAGTGTTTGAAGTAGTATAAATTCTCCTGATAACTGGGTAGCTTCCAGACTTCTTCTGGAAAGACAAGTAAAACAAAATCCGAATCCCATAAAAACAAATCAAAGAAACCTGGGCACAAGCATTTTTTGTTTTACTCTCGCTTGCACCAAAGAGGTAAACCTCTCAAATTTCAAATAGGAATCTCTGCAGAGAAGTAATTGGAAAGGCTTGCGTGCCTTTGATAGCACAGAGGATCATTAAAACCTTAGAAAAGGAGGATTGACTGGAGAAGTAAAACTCAGAAAAATATTTTCATCCAAGTTGCAGGACAGATGAAGAAAAATATTGTAGATACTTCAACACATATTTGCAGATATTTTGGACAGGATTTTCAGCCTGCTCCAGATTTGTTTTCAAAACTTCAGTTTTCAAAACAAAAATAAGTATCCAAGTTTTCAAGTTAGAACAATCATAATTAATCTAGTCTGTCAGCGCAGATCATAAAACTACCATGAAGTGTTGGAGGAAGGATACATCTCTTGACACCTGCCGTACCTTTTAGAAAAACATTCTGTTGAATAATTTCTGTTGAGGGAGAACTTCTCACAACCTTTACAAATGTATTATTCCAGGGTTTAATTAGTCTGTTGGAGGTGTGTGACTTATTTCTAGTCTGAATTAATCTAATCTCAGCTTCCAGCTTTGGGGTCACTTTCAGTTTTTTGCTGCATCTTAATCCGCTGGACTGCGGGGTCCACTGCAAAGGGTTGTTCCCTCTGTGAGTAGCGAAGGCATCACCCAATAATTTTTTTGATTAAGTAAATAAACTGAGCTCCTGGCATCTTTTACTGCAAAGCATGATTGCCAGAGCTCTCATCCCTCTCATGACGTCTTTGAGCTCTCTCCAGTTTCACAGCAGGCCTCCTGATCTGTGCATGCCGCAGCTGCACGCAGCCTCCGAGCAGTTGCAGCCCCGTGCAGAAGTAATAAATGTCCTGGCTCCCACTAAAGATACCGTGCGTATGTCCAGGGTTACACTGGCTCCTTTAGTCACGTTGCTGCACTGGGAGTTCATGTTCTGCCCCGGATCTAGCAGGATTGCCATCTGCTTAACAGCAGACCTCTCTGGAAAGTGCCCATAAGAGCACAACGTAAGAGTTGCTTTCTTTATTCCTGGGGTTAGGACTTTATTGTTGTCTGTGTTAAAAAAATACATTGATCTGTATCAGTGACCTGTCTTCTGCACCATTTACCACACTACCTCTTTTCTGTCATCGCTAAATCTCCTGAGTAGTAAGTGACTGAGTTTTCTCCCAGATTGATCGACATTTGAAAAGCATAAGGCCAGGACCAGCCCCAGCCCCTGAGGATCCCACTGAACACAGCTGATCAACTGTCCCGTTTGTAATTACATCCTAAATCCTGACAGTTAGACACTTTTTAATCCATTTTATGTGTGCCATTCTGATTTTGTTTTTAATAAAATGTCATGCAGTGCCATGTCAAATGATTTACAGAAGTCTAAGTATATTATATCAATATTGTTACCATCGTCAGCCAAATTTGTAATCCCATCTGAAAGAAGATAGTGTGTTAGTTAGCTTGACAGGATCTGTTTTCCATTTACCTGGCATTACGTGTATTTCTTTCCTTCAGAAATTAATATATATTTATATAGCAACTCATGCTAAGTGCTTTTGAAAAATTAGCCATAACTAGCAAAATAGAAATTTCTAGGAATGAATGTCTTTAAACCCTGTCCTTGTTTAAGTCCCTATTTAGAAATCTATCTCTAGCTGAGCACTAACCGGAAGTTGGGAACTCTTGAAGGGTTGATCTTCTTGCAAAATAGGGATCTTCCAGTTAAAATGGAGAAGTTAATAAACTGTGAGTGAAACAAAGCTTGTGTGGAAGCCTGTTTCTTTTTTGGACCATCTCCAGTGGTTGAAAAACAGTGGATGTGCTTCTGGGTACACAATGCCCTTTGGTCTCACTCATATCATTAGATTATCATGGCTATGACAAAGGCTAGCAACTCTGCGACTAGACATTATATGAAACGCCATTTTATTAGAAATTAAGTCGTATTACTTAGTTCTTTTAGAAAAGGGAAATGTTAAGACTTTGAAAGATTATTTCATTTCTACTAGATAACCCATGAAGTCAAGAAACGGAATTCTTGCTGAGAGGGTGTTGGAGTGCCGATCAGTACTTCCATATACTCTTCTTCCTGCGTGCTTTTGAGATGTTATTAATTTCTTATGAAAACCTGCTTTTGTAGTGAATCACATGATAAATTCATACATCTCTTGTAGTGCTTGAGTTCTTAAAAATGGGGACATCAAGGCCACGTGCTGGTTTCTAGCCACGTGTGTAACCGGAAAGTGAATATAAGGCATTTTGCCTCTAAAGCAAGAAAGCAATCTAAAGAACTCAGGTGGCATTCAACTCACTTAACTTCAGACATAACCAGTGTAAACATCTATATCTAGTGATTTCAGGCTCCCTTTAGTGTCAGTAGAGAGGAATTGTCTCTTCTAAGACATGATTCATATGACCTAGTTTAAATATCTACATGGGGATGAGATTAATTGTGTCCTGAAAGTGCCAGTTTCTCTCCATTAACCAGAGAGAGCTTAGGTGACTAGCTGAGAGGTAGGTCTCTCTCTTATAGACATTTCCATCTGGTCAAATTAATCCCATCCTTCAAAGCTGCAAAGATGGGATTTTTAAGGGTGGTCAGGCAGCTTTTTCTCTCCTTTCCTTTTGCATGTAACAGAAGGAAGACATAAAAATGTGGGGAGGAGGAGCAAGCTGTTGTGAAGGGTCAGCCAAGATGCCCTGGAGATGAGGCAAGAGCAAGAGCTTGCGGGACTATGAGATCATATGGTTTGTTTTCCTTTGTTTTTGTCTTGGTTTTTGCTTCTAAATTACTTAATTAATATACAAAAAATAAGCAGTGAGTAATTGAACTGAGCTGTTTGCAGCATGTTTCCCTCTTGCCCAGCTGGTAGATCAGCCCATTATTTCAATGATGTTCAATTGTTATATTTTATTTTAGTTGCTTTAAAATTATGAGAGAACAAATTAAAGACCACACACTTAGGTCTGGTTCTTTTCTGAGAGCTGTGCAGCTTTCACAGTGTAGGCAGGTGCTGCAAAGGCATAAAAAAAAAAAAGAGAGCACATACATTGAGTATTTTAGGCGTCTTTGAGGCAGGGGGTCTTCATCTGGGCTTGGTCCCTATCAGCCAGTAAACCTAGATAACTGAGAAACCAGTTCAGCTCACCCTGAATTAGACACCCTAATCAGTTGTCCAGCTGAACAGGTAACTGTATCATCAACCTCAAAAGGGACCCAAAACTATGGGATCATCTCAGGGGTAAACTTGGCTGGAAATGTAAGAAGAAAGACTGAACATGGGCCTAGAAGTGTAGGTGTGACTCTGGAAGACCTGAACTGCTGCCACGGATTCACCAGAAAATGTCAATAGAAGTAGCAGAGTCACTAATACATCTTAGGGGGATATTTTGTGAGGATTCATTAACAAATATTTGTACAGTACATCCACTGTAAATTTGCCATGTCTCTATAATACGTGGTAAAATTAGCAAGCAATTTAAGTGTCAGGGACTGTTTAAGATAATTACCAACTTTTCAAAAGTTGTTAGGAGCTGCTTAGCAGGGGATTTGTGACGATGTAATTACCATTAGCCGTCTGACCGAAACAGGTGACTTGATCCTGAGATTTTCCCCCAGCTACATTTAAATGTTGACATGATCTTTTAAACAAATTTCACAAAAGTTTTGATGGTTAACTGAATATTTATTTCACTCTTTTTCGCACAGAAAATACAATACTCCTCAACCTAAAGACGAGCTCAAATCTAATTGTAACCTGTGGCTTGTTGCTATGTAATTGTTTTTAACAGTATTAAGCTAAGGGAGAATGTTTGTTATCTTCTGTTTTTAGCGGAATTCATACATTTAATACAGAAAAATGTTTTAAAGGTTTCTTGACAGGCTAATAAATCATGAATGGATGGATTGTCCCCCATCAGGATATAGTTTCGCACAGGGTGATGAAACAAAGGTGCAAAAAGATTTTTTTTTTATGGTCCATTGTTGGTGGCGTACATCAGCTCTAATGGAAAAGGAAAAAAAGAAATCAGAGAAAAGGAAAAGTTTCCCCAATGGTCAGCCAGGAAGAGAAGTGGTGGGGGTGTCCCTAGATGAGCATTCCAGTGCATCAGGTGTTCCCCGAATACCTTTTCCAAAGTAATTTTATGGTTTCCTCAGGACCTTCTCAGGCTCCCCCATCAGTTTTCCTTGCCTGTTATGCCAACGGAGCCGACTTGAGCACTCGCAGATCAGTCAGATACATTGCAGAGCTAATAAGCTTTGTGCATATACCTTATGGGGAAATACTTAATGGCTGTCTAAAAGACTACTTTTTACTGGTATTATCTACTAAGCTCTGGTTCATTCCTAGCACAGGGTTATAAACCAAAATTTAGGGTCTAAGGATTGGCAAAGGGTGAGTGGAAGAAAAAGCAATTCAAATGCTGGAAAACAAGGGCTAGAGGTACTGCCACAGCAACTGGGGGTACGTAGGTGGGATGTGTCAACGGGAGAAGCTGACTACAACATTGCACATGAAGGGCTGCAAAGGGAAAGCCCTGAGCATTGCACAGATTAAGACAATGTGTAACCAATAAAAAATATTGTGTTGGGAGGAGAGAAAAAGAGAATGTAACTGTAATAATTTTTCCGAATGAATGACTACACAGACTTCTTAACCCTCAATGGACAAAGCCCCTTGACACCGATCTTGCAATTGACTGGACAGAATACCCCCCCAACACCTTTTTCCCCAACATCCCCAGCAGAAGTACCTCTTGTCTCTCCTTGCTAACTGTGAACAGCAATGAGTCACCTCAGGGTTTCCCTGGTTTATTCTGGTCTTACTCATTTCAGTTTTATTATGCCTAAATTGCATCTGCCATGGCTCTGTCTCTTCTTCGCACATGTACAATCTCTCCACTGCTGACATTTGATGCCAGTTTCTGGCTTTGCATCAAACTTATCTATGGAGCACTGCTTTTCAACACAGTTCCTGCCTCTCTGATCCCTCCAGTGATATTTTCTCATTGAAATACTGTCTGTTCCTCTTGCAGTGCACATCTTTCAGTGGGTACCTTGGGACACAGCTCAAAAAATTTGCTAGCCTTACTGTTTCAAATCTTCCAGATCTTCTTCCAAGGTTTTTTTCCTTCTTTTCCTTTCTGTAGCTCTCAGAAGCTGACTGCTGTACCCTCTGAGGATTTACCTTTACATAGCGAGTTGCAATGCAATATCAAAACAATGCTGTATCAGTGCTACATCAACACATTTTGCATTGAAGAAAATGATAGCAGAAGGGCCAAGATAACAATAGGGCCTGATTTTGGACCTACACAAATTGCAGGGTGATTTCCCACCACTATAGTGGTGTCCTCACTGTATCTCATCCCCATCCTTCCCTTCCAGTCTGGCTCCAGGACCATTGTTACTCCTTCCTCATTATTTCAGGGAGTTGTGCCACTGTCTTCCCTTTCCCTTTGCCTTTCCCAACTCAATCCCTGTCTGAGCCTCTCTTAATAAAATACCTCACCAGCTGGAAACCACTGTCATGTGTTTTTAATTGAATTTTTCCTATGTTCAGCAATTTTCCCCTCAAATAACTAAGCTGCGTTGCTGATCAATTCTTCTTATTCATCAGGGAAGACTTTATTTTGCCCTGCTTAATTCCTTCTTCCAGGGAAAAAAAAAAGTTACTTTGTTCTCCTCACTTTCTTTACCAGGTAATAGCAATTCCTGGTTAAATTAAAAATAAACAGAAGTTGGTTTTTTTTTCCCCCTTTATGTAATTACTTGTTGGGTCTGAAATGTTATCTGCCTACAGCAAGAACAAAACTACAGTACCTATCTGAAAATTCATCAGCTTTGGTTTATCTGAAGGTCACTAGTAAGTAGAGGCAAAAAGGTTTTCAGGATGAAAGATTTTAAAGATTGAGGCTGTTTCTTTTAGAAAATACATAAATTAAGAGGCCATAGTGCTAAACATTGAAAAGAAGATAAATTTTCTTTCTGTCTTGAAGTTTTCCTACGCTTTCCACCAAAGGGGCATTTAGCGAGGCTGAAAGGCAACACTCCTAAGCCTGATGAAAGGAGATGTTACTGAAAGCAATAGTGCATCACTGGAACCCAGTGACAAAATACCATGGATGCCGAGGGTTTGGAAGGACTTAGAAAAGAGAAAAAAATTGGAAAAGTGATATATGATTTCAAAATATGGGCTCAAAGTACAAAATAGATATGTTATTCTATTGTTGTTCAGATTTCTTGCCCCTTCTTCTGAAGCAGCTGGTACTCTTCTCTGCCAGACACGAGTCAATGGATAAGATGATTCATGACAGTTTTGTGTTTTGCGTTATAATAGTAATTAGAAAAAAAAAAAATTATAAATGCAGTGCTGAAGTTTAATCCCTCAAGAAAGGCCTCATGAAATTAAGGTTTGGACTCAAGGAACAGAGTCTCTCTGGCCTCCATTTCTCTGAGGGAATTTAAAATGTCTGGTACGTTTGGCCTAAGTTTATCTTTCTATTCCTCCTGTTTATGTTTCTGGCAGAGGGCTTCTGAGACTTTCTTATCTACCATAACCACAACTGGCTGAAAATACATTCCCAACTATGTAGGAAAAATACAGTATCAGTAGGAATACAAAAGAACATGAATTAAATGTTAGTGCTGGTGTACCTGACTTCAGAGTACAAGCAGGCTGGAGTTGCATTGAATATTGACTGGATGCTTCTGAAGAACTAACTGCAAGTGCATTAAAATAAAGACAGCCTAAGAAAGGTATGTTTCTAGCTGGAAAAGAAGTGGAATTTGCCTTAGGAAAAACAATCCTTCATGTAATGATCATCTGAACAGTTACAATCTGAGTGATATTGTTTAGAAATAGCTTTATGTTTCCTTACTGTTGCTGACAGTCAGATTTTGCTCAGGCTATTGTGCAATGCTTGTTTTCTTAGATGTTTTCAAGCGGGGTTATATTCTGAGAGAGCAGCAAATGTGGTCTGAAGGTAGAGCAATATTTTGCACATGATTTTCGTATACATTTTCCCACCTGGTTTTCTATTGTGAGTTATTCTGGAAACTTAAATGTAAGGAAGACAGGCAGATCTGCATTACTAACTTTCTCTCCATGTGGAACTTTTTCTTGCTGAGGTTTCAGGGAACCGTGCTTCTCTCACACTATCTATGAGAACAATAGTAAAAGAGGTTCTGGCTTAGTAGTTGAGCTTGAGTTACTTGAGTAAACTTGGTTTTTCCTGCTTTCCCCAAGGTTTGGTTTATCCTTCCTTTCTGTCTGGAGCACGCATCTGGAGCAGGCAGTGGAGGAGATATCTGTCAAAGTACTTTTATGACTGCCTAGAGCTCATTGCAAGAACCCCTTGATCAGTGCATCCTTGGTAATTTTGTCCCTCCTTATTCACTGGCTTTGTTACTCCCGTCATTTTTACCTTTTGATCCTTGTTTGTTACAGTGGTTGATTTTTCTGAGTTACTCTGTCCAGTACTGGTTTAACCACTAATTTAAATTTCACACCGCATTTTAGAATATGATAAAATGAATAAACAAATTATGCGGAAGACATTAAAAGGCAACATAAAAAAAAAAATTAGGAATGTGGAGGAGAAAAAAAAAAAAAAAAACCCACTTTCTTTCATCATACAGTTCCATGTAAGGACTTAAGGCAAAAATGCTCTCCTCAAAACATTTGTTTAAAAGTCGCTAGAAAACATTCATGGTGGAAACAGAAAATTGAAAAAAATTAAAACACAAAAGTGCAAAAACCCACTCCACAGAACTAGCAACAGGTTTGGGGATTAAATGGTTTTACATTCCATGTAAGAAAATAATACTTGTAAAAATTATCTTCTCCCACCTCCCCAAATCTTCCAAAGGTCTTCCAAAATGTTGCATGTCAGTGGAAGCTTTTAAAACTCTTGTGTGTGGCATTGGTTGCGCACACTCATCCGCACATACATCAGAAGAGGCCAAAATGTTGAACTGGGAGCCATAATACCTTTGCTCGTGTTTCAACTCATTTGCTGCTTTCTTATGAAATCACTAGGGTTACGTTGACTTAATCTTCTACATTCAGAAAATGTCTTTTCAAAGAAGAGAACTAGGACTGTACTGATCCTTGTAGTCTTCAAATGAATTGCCTCTGTTCTTAAATTAATACAGATGGTGGTAACTGTAATTTACATATTATTTCTATCAACAGAAAAGAATGGTAGGATCAGTCAAACAGTGTTGAGAATTAGAGTAAACAGAAATCTTTCATAGAGGAATTACATGTGTTTGTAGGTCTTACGTTCCCTTTCCTGGACCTTGTTCTGTCAGCAAGGTCTGTATCCTTACATAGCCCAGCAGTAATTATTTCTGTTTTTCAGTAGTGATCTAATCCCAGGACACCTTCTATCACCTTTTATCAACAAAAACACCTTTCAAATGGTAGCTAACCAGAAAAAATATGCCATATAAAAATGAAACCCAAGTGGTGAATACAGACAACAGCTGTGAGCCTTTTCAGTTGGAGAGTTTTATTTGGAGGCAGTATTCATCCACACAGATGGTTGAGATGGGCTATGAAAATGCATTAATATACTTACTGCAAGAAATTACGGTATTTGAAAAAGCTCATTATTTGTCTGGAAGAAGAAGAAGCAACCTAGATGGAATGCAAAGTCTTAAACTGTTATAATGAATAAAGAACTATACAGATCAACTCTAGAAAATGTTGATAGTATTGTCTGTGGAGAGGGATAAAGATCTCTCTCTGCTAACCCATTTGGTACATAGGCTCCAGTAGAAATAAGGTTGGGAACCTCTAGCAATAAGAGCTTATTTTTTAGTCAACGGGAAGAATGACAATTGTTCCTAAAGTCTGAATCCTAGATCATTATAATTTTATGAAGAAATGCTCATGAAATTAAAATAAGTTCTTCACAGAGAATTCAAGATGCACTCTTTCTGTAGGTAAGGAAAGAAATGCTCTACAAACATTAACAATAATTTAATGTAGGATTAAAACATCTTTTAGTGACTACTTGGGTGAAATCCTCATCCTCTCTGTATCTACTTTACAGCACATAAAAATGCCACAGATGTTACGAAGCCCTCGAGGCTTTATTTCCAGCTTTAAGAAGATTCCCTTGCAAAAGGCTTTGTAGAAGACAACTGTAAACTCTGTGGGAAAACAACCCACAGCCCTGCAAAGATTTCCAATACCACTGGGTGGCCGTTGTATGCTACAAAGCCCAAGGCTATTAGTTACACCAGGCTCTTTCCAGCTCTTTGGGTAGCCTAAGACCAAGAAGAGAGAACTATAAATGAAATCTGCTTTATTGCCCTGCTGCTCTTGGGCTTCAGTTCCTAGCCTATACCTGTTAGAAAATTGCCAGAAGTCCCTGTAATATGTAATTAGCAGTACTTTTCGTTAATTCTGTTTCATACTATTTTTGTCTGCTCTGTTAGATAGAACAAATTGCTGATTTAAGCCATCAATAGTACTGTAACACGCTTTCTATTTTTTGTTATTTGGACTGTAATTATTACATCACCAGTTATATACTGCTTCACATAATTCATTTCGCATGTGACCATAATACAAACAGAAGAGAAATGAACGTAGCTACATGCTGTGTTCAGAACTGACTGTGTCTTCTCAGCAGAGGGGATTTGTTCAAGTTCCTTCTGTTTCAAATGTGTGTGATTTCAAGGTTTATTCATGATGGTTATTTATGCAAACATGGCTAATTGTTATGGAGAGTGCATGTAATTCCACGTTCCTAATTCAGAAAACAGGAGCAGCGAGGATTTGTAAGCAAAGTTGACTCAGTGGGAATGATACCTTCTAACTCAAGAAAGCTGTTGCTTTGATATGTTCTGAGTCACAGCTGCCCACTTCGGTGGTGAAAATCCATTTTTCACTGCCTTTTGCTCCTGTTAGACCTGCTGAGCCAACACTGCTAAATGAGAGCGAGGAGACACCTCTGTCCCATTTTGCACATTGTCAACATAATTGTTTCCTGTGGTAAGTTCCCACTGAAAACAACGGGGGACCTGGAGGTATCACACAGCCATAAATTAAAGTTTGTGGGATTGCTCTGGTGTTGCGCTGAAGACCTGAGGCAGCCAGCAGAACATTTATTGATGTGGTTGAGTCTCAGAGGCCTGAGTTAGGGACAGAGGCACACAGAAAGTGATTTTCCTCTTCGCAAATGGAGCACGTCTGCTCTGGAGTCACTGAATAATAATGGTGATACCCCATGACACCATTTTGTGCAGTCACTTCTCACAATACTTTTTTTTACCTTTTGAAGACCACAGTTTCTTCCTTTTTAAAAATAAAAATATCTCAGTGATTTGCTCCACTTTTTAGTTTGTATTATGTTGTAAAGCTTGCTTTTACAAGGCGTTTTAGCTAGATAAGTAAATCGATGGTGATAACCATCAATAACACATAACAGAATTAGGAATGATAAATATTAGTAGCAAGATTGATACATGATTTCGCTTATGTACCTAGTATTTATGCCAGATGGAATCTTCTTTAGAATAAGTAATTACGCTACATTTATAAGGTAAGCAACATTTTAAATAGTCTATTGTTTAAATTGGTAGCTGTAGGCTAGGCTGAAAGGCAACTCCGTTCAACTAATTGCTAGTATGACTCAGACCTTGTAAGAGATATGCAATTAGGTTTGGTTTTCTTTCAAACCCCTTTCCAGCTCTGATTTTCTTTATAAGAGAGTGTAAAGAAGGGGAAAGAATGCTTTTTGTCTGAACAGTACCATCCAGAGCACAGGGAGCCTAGGAGAAGGAAAACTTTTACATGTAATACTGCTGTTTTAAGTGAGAAGTTTACACATGCATTGAAATGCCTGTACTAAAGAATTGAGGACTACTCAGCAGTAAGACATAGAGTTATCTGTATTTCTTAAAGCTGATCCAATCTGTAGCTTACTATCTTAACTGTCTGCTGTTCTTTTTCACTATATTTCTCCCAGGATTGTTTTAAATGTTAACGTTTTACTTAAAAAAACCAACAAAACCAAACCAAATCAATTAAAATTTTGCTTCCCCTGCCCCAGACTTGTAAAAAGTCTTACTATTCAACCCAAAATGGTGTCAGAGCACCTCCATCAGATTTATTCTTTTTCTCTTTTTTTTTTTCACCTCTGGTTTACAATTTAAGGCATACTAACTTTTGATTCTGTAAATTCAACTTCGGTTCTGAAATTCAGTTTTAATTGTCAAGCCCTTCTGCATTACCAATGAAAAAGATTTAATGAGTTGGAACTTAAGTTTGCAGTCCTTTGAGGACAAAAAGCAGCTCACTATCCCAGCCTGGCTGGGTTCAGCAATGCTAGCAATAGCAACATTTTTTACCCAGCAGCTCAGACTGACTGCTAGGAGCAAATACATTGAAGAAAAATATTATTTTTGTCACATTATGAGCTCATTTTACTCTTGCTACACTTTCTGTACAAGCACAGAACTGCAAAAACAATTTCTGATTCTGTTTGAAAACTTGGTAAAATGTTTCCAGTACATAATTCAGGATGGGTTTAGACTTTCCTGGATTCTTCTGACCATCTTCAAGTAAATCAAGAAGCCTAAGTTAGGACCACAGCTTCCATAAGGTCCCTTTGGAAGGAGACACTCAGCTCTAGAGTACAGTTTACACTAGACCAGAGACTGGATAACAGCATGGTTTTTTTTTTTAACTTGGACTTTTCAATGAAGTCTCTAAAGGTAGGTTGAATTAATTAGGTTTCTTATCACATCTCAGGATAAACAAAATGTTTCCCTCTCTGAACCAAGATCTGTCATGGGAAGGTCCTCACTCTCTGCCTATCAGTAAAAGGAGTTTGTGAAGTCCTACATTTAAGGTGCTTAAACTGGATTCAGGCATCACGCTTCAGTGAAATGGTGTATTGGTGTCTGCAGCTGTTTACTTCTTTTTTATTTGTTTATGTTCTTGTGGAAAGGTGGAGCATCAGTCTACGCTATGTGCCATGTGGCAAAAAGGAAGCTCATAAATAGTGGCTGAATAAGAATCTTGTAAAACGATATGTCTGGGGAAGGGGAGTTACAGGATATATAACTTTTTTTCTTCTGCCTGTGATGTTTTGCTGATACTATGGATGAAATCTGAAATGTACTTTGCTTATTAGGAAAGCTGATAAAAGAAGTCCAGGTTCATTTTATACAAATGATTCTCTATGTCTTTTGCAAGAAATAGATGGTTATCCCCGTGTCTTTTCATTTTGCAAGTGATTTAACATATTACATCCTTCAAAAAGGAACAGGAGATGGTACCTTTCTACAAAGTAACTTCTGTAAAGATAACTAATGCTTTTTTAGGAATTATGTCCTCCTAAATGAGATTGTGAAATGGAATAACTGGCAATTGAATTCCTGACTAAGGGTTAGTCTTTTTTCCCCATTTGTGCTGTGGCTAGATGTGAGATTTTGACATTCTAAATAGACTTGGTTCCTGTTCTACTACAATCGTTACTATTATTGTCAACATTCTGATCATTATTTTATTAATATTGCTGTAATATTATGCTTTAGTACTTTTAAATACTCAGCTTTCTGGAAAGAAAAACCAAACATACTCTCTAATCACCTTGATCTTTCAGCTAAGGTCATTCTAGCTTTAATGAGAATCAACATTTTAGGTATCTTAAGTAATGAGGCTCCTAATTGCTTGTCATTAATATGGCCATTATAAGATTTTAGGATTCTTCCTGGAATCTGCATGTATTAGGATACCTGTGAATACAAATAACGTACTTCAGCAACTTTAACTTGGCTTCAGAACCAGTTTCGCAGTAATTCACTGAAATACAAACCTAAGAACAGATGCATATGAATGACAATCAACAGAGGAAGACTTATTGAACAACCTCTTGTGGTGGGTTTGGCCTTGGCTGGATGCCAGGTGCCCACTAAGCTGCTCAATTACTCCCCTCCTCAGCAGGACAAGGTGAGAAAAAATAAATATATCACCCATATATGGCTCATGGGTCAAGATAAGGACAGGGAGCGATTACTCACCAATTACCATCATGGGCAAAACAGACTCGACTTGGGGAAATTAATTTCATTTATTGCCAATCAAATCAGAGTAGGGTAATGAGAAATAAAACCAAATCTTAAAAACACCTTTCCCCTATCCCTCCCTTCTTCCCAGGCTCAACTTCAATCCCAACTTCTCTACCTCCTCCCCCCAAGTGGTGCAGTGGGAAGAGGAATGGGGGTTGCAGTCAGTTCATCACAGGTTGTCTCTGCCACTCCTTCCTCCTCACACTCTTCCCCTGCTCCATCATGGGATCCCACCTATGGGAGACAGTCCTCCATGAACTTCTCCAGTGTGGGTCCTTCCCATGGGCTACAGTTCTTCACAAACTGCTCCAGCGTGGATCCCTTCTATGGGGTGCAGTCCTTCAGGAACAGACTGCTCCAGCGTGGGTCCCCCATGGGGTCACAGCCTCCTTCAGGCATCCACCTGCTCTGGCATGGGGTCCTCCACGGGCTACAGGGGGATATCTGCTCCACCATGGACCTCCATGGGCTTCAGGGGGACAGCCTGCCTCACCATGGTCTTCACGACGGGCTGTAGGGGAATCTCTGCTCCGGTGCCTGGAGCACCTCCTCCCCTCCTTCTTCACTGACCTTGGGG
>NW_009221152.1:0-13114 GCF_000690835.1 Fulmarus glacialis | reverse complement strand
AGCTCCCCCTCACCCACCCAAACTTTGCCATACAAACCCAATACAGCTCTTCAGTAGAAAAAGGTGGAAGAGAATTGGACTCCATAATAGCTATGTTTTTTATTGGAGTCTGTGTATAGGAACTGCGTGTGTACTAAGCCACCAGGGTAATTTCTTCTCGACTAGAAGTACAACTACTTACATTCAGGACCTGTCATGGCGTTGGAGGTGAGTCCTGAGTGTACTGAGGAAACAAAGAAATAAGAAAAGACACAGCAACAAGCTGCTAGAGGAAAAGTGAAGGTGGCACCATCTACCTGCAGGACTGACCACTCCATAGCTTGGCCTCTGAGGGTGAGGTACCTGGAGGGACAGTCCAGCTAACATCACTACCTGAGTGCCCTGCCTCTGGCTGCATGTACAGCTGGGCTGTTCTTGAAGCAGTTCCTAAATGGCTACAGTTTTCATCCAAATGTTTAAGGAAAATTAGTTTCGGTTTGCATTTTTGGGGTCTGAGCTGCTGCAGGCTTGGAGTTACTGGAGAAGTAACCCCCACAACCTCTGTAGTGGAGTTGGGAGAGACATCATCCTGCTCATAAATCAAAGATAGTGAGTTTGTTTGCTTTTGGTTTTGGGTTGCGTGTCGTCCGTCCTCCCCACCCCCCCGAGAAAAGCATCCTAGAAATAAAAATATCATTTTTCTATGTGATTTTAGCATAGTAGTTGTGGGTCACAGGACTATGTTTGTTTTAAGAAAAGGTAGAGAAGATTATATTCCAGAGATCAGACTTTTGTCATCACCTCTGAAACCCCACCCTCACACAGATAATTGAAAAAGTCATCATTGTCAGACATCATCTCCGTGGTAAAAATAGCTTGCTTGTTTTCCTTCCACAGAGACATCATCTGTTGAATGAAATGAAACAAAGCAAGTGAAGTGATATCAGCCTTATAAGTGACATCACCCAGTTATGCTGGTCCTGTATACAATATTTTTTATGTAGAAGTAATTAGCTTTTAAAATTTTTTATGCATTGTGAAAGTCAGATTTTGCTGCTGGGTTCACAGCATGGATTTCAGAAAGTAGATGAACCGAAATGGTATTTTTCTTTCCTTGAAGTCATTAAGTGGGGATCCGCAGGGTGCTCCCACCCTTTAAGCTGCATATGTGCCGAAGTTCTCCTTGCTTCCACCTACACTGAGGCTGGTGCCACAGGATTAAACCTTTCCAGTGATTTGCCTCCAGTAACTCAAACAATTGCAGCCAAAACCTGGGGACAGCTTTTCTGCTTTGTTTTGTTTCCCTTTGTACCTACCCCTGAAAGCAACAGTCGGGAAAAGAGGGATAGTGTTTAGCAGTCATGCAGAGAAAACTACTTTCCTCCCCCAGTAATGATGGGTTAATTCAAACCATTAATTTTTTTTAAGTTACAGAAGTGTGGTTGCAGGCATTTTATTATTAACGCTGCTATCCCCAAAGGTCACAGATTAGACAATCTAACTATGTTTGTACCGTCTTTGCTCATCTTGTCTAAGCTTAGGCTCACATGCACAGAGCTCAAAGCGATGGCGTCCACAGTGACTCTGGATGTGGGTTTTAACTTCAGAGAAGTCACCGATTTCTCTGCCTTGCAAGCAAGCTTTCTACAGCCTTGGGACACTATCACCCAACCGATAGCCAAGCGGTCATGTTCAGGAGCAAATGCAAGCCCTGAGGTAAAAGGATATATGAACAGACCACAGGAGATGAAAAAATTGTGGAAGATACTGGTGGTTTATCTGGAAAACAGAGGATGAGGGCAGACATTACCATGCAATGAAAAAGAGGTGAGAGAATTGCTCTGAACTTTAGATAGAGTAACTAGTGTGCATTGCCTCTCCAAAATGTGAAGCCATGAGCAAGGTGTCAGGAGTATGTGCCTTTTCACATGAATATCTGTACTCCAGGTCTTTATGGGAAGCTGAAACACTTTCTTATTTTCCTTTTAAAAATGCTGGGGTGTGGTGTGTACAACACACAGTTATCTCAAATTTTTCTGTCCTAAAATAATTTTTCAAAAAAAAATCTGCTGTGGATCCTACCCTGCCAGCACATGAACAATTATCTGTCAGCTGAAGAGGTTTTCTCTGCTTGACAGCCAGAACAAAGCATCTTGAACCAAGTGCCTACTTGGGGGGCAGGATTTGGGGCTTGTTGTTGTATGAACCGTGAACGTGTTACTGAGCGGTGTCTACCTGGAAAGCCTTCATCTGACTGGTAGGGCATGTCTGAGCCTTGGAGAAGACAGAGAAGGATTTGGATTGCTTTTCACACTAGGATTACCAGACGGTCAAGCCTGTGTACCCACAGCTATCAAATAGCAAAATTGAATTCCTTTAATAGACTTTTTTTTTTTTTTAATTTAGAAAAAGTTAAGCAATCCCTTTTGGTTGGATAAACTGTGAAGAAGGTTTTGAAGTTTGTGGAATTAAAATAGAAAAGTCTGAATAGCTAACTAGTACCGTGAATTGTCCAATGTGATCACATGTTGATAACAATGAGAGTTCCAAGGGCTTACCTATTGAGTTAAAAGAGATGCAGCATTTTGCATCATCAGTTCATAGGACAATACTCTATTTGCAAATACATATTGTTTCCCTTTTCTCCTCTCCTGGTCTTTTGTGCTGTCTCTTTTTCTCTTGGGCTCTAACCAGATTTCCCTTTTGCCAGGATTGTACTGCTTTTTATAAAGTAAGGGAAGGTGAATGGCTGAAATTAATGGCTTTCATAAACACGGACAGAGACAGGTTGAAGGAATATGAATTTACTTTTAGAGATGGGTTGCTTGGCAGCCTGGAGATGACATTAGAGATGGTGGAATGCAATCTTTATAGTGTAATATTGCTTAAGGGTACTGCTTAGTGTATTGGGAACTTGGATGTGCAGCGCAGAAGATATAGCGTTACTGTAGTAGGAGCTGGGGAAAGGCATCGGTGTTTAAGCTGGATCTCCAGCTTGTGTCAGTGTTAGCAGTGACAATTTACTCAGAGGATTTGTTGTGAATCTGCCTCACTACTTACTGAGGAGATGCAGAAAATGAAACTCAGACACAGAGATGGATTTTTAAAATGAAATTTTGCAAATGTGTTATCTTTTACCTTTAACATGATGATGAGAAAAGCCTAGCTGTCCGGCAATTTTTTTGAACCTGTTCCTCAGTTTCCTACCCGACTCCATGAGCAGGATGAGGATGTCCATGCAGTTTTTCTGCCTGTGCAGTTTCATATTTTTCTTTTTCCCCTCCCCAAGGCTCTACTAGTGGTGTCCTGGCTGCAGGAGCACTTGTAGGAGTTGGCTCCTTCCAGTCTTAAGTGCTGGTCATTGACTGCAGACTGGACAAATTTTCAGTCCTGTTCCATCTTCTTCTTAATTTAACGTCAGGCCACCAAGGGGTTGCTGGTGAGTGAGAACATTAGACAGAAACCCCGCTCATGAGACACCATGTCAGCCTTGCTTATCCCAAAGCCAATGAAACAGTCAGACCAACTGCACTTTGGAAATGCATTTCAGACTTTCTATCCATGGTAGGGCAGAGGCTGTGGTTAAATGGCCATGGTACAATGTCAGGACTTCACAAGGAAGGTCCGGCCCTAGATGTATGTATGTGTATTAAGTGTTGAGAAGTGGAAGGATGAAATTAAATGAAACATCTGTCAGTACTGCATCTGTGCCCTCAGCTAGTTAGACTCTCAATCTCTCAGCTATTAAAGTAAGCAAACAGAAAGACCTTCATCTCTTTATTTGGGCTTAAATTTATAGGTATATGTCATTCCCTCTCTTGCCGCAGGGAACAGACAGCCAGTGCACAAAACACAAGTGAAGGTCCGGCTGCCTCCTCAACATCCCTCTGCTTCCCAGCTTTCTGCTTCGAGATGGCACGAGACAGGGGGTGACTTCTCAATCCTTTTGGCTTTCCGATCCCTACCAAACTTTTGCATGGGATCTGCCAGCATTAACTTACTGAGTGCCGGCACGGCCGGGAAGCGCTAATGGCAGGAGCGGGTGGGAGACTCTCCAGCAGAGTGCTGAGCCTTGCACTGCCAAGAAAACAGTGGGGCTACGGGGAATAAGGTACCAGTGCGGTCTGCTGTCAGGTGAAATGTCTGCTTTTTCTGGCAAGAGTCAAATCATTGACTTTGGCAGTTATGAAGTCATTGGAGCTAATTTTCTGTTGCACTGAACCTTGCATAGATGTTTGCCCAGCAGTGAATGGATGTTCAACCTTAATGCTGGATGTAGAGCCACTTGGCCCTCACTCTGCCCTGGTATAAATAATTACGCCTGATGTAAGGCAACAAAGAATTAAGACTGCTGATTCTTTTTTTAATACAAGAATAATAACCTGTTCAAGGCATGCTATGACTCATGCTCAATGAAATCTCTGGTTCTGGCTATCTAGTAATTTGGAGCTAAATTTGATTTTACACCTGCACTTAAGGAAATGTGGTAAAATTGCCAGTGATTAAGTGGAATCAAAAGGCACAATGAAAACGTTATCGTAAACCTTCGTCATCTTCTGTTTCCCTTGGTTTTGGCTTGTTCCTTTGGAAAGAATAAAATGACAGACTGCGCTTGGTTTAGTATTAAAGAACAGTTTGCATGGTTTCCCAGACCAGAGCACTGATGTCAGTCTTTCATTTGTTCCTCTAGCAGGACATAAGCAACGCATTTACAACAACCAATACAGAGGTCATCTCCATAGGTTCTGTTTTACTTTCCAACATATCATTATGTTTTTGCACACCAATCTTTGAAGGAGGCAAACTTCCATTTTAGCATGTTTTTTTGTCTTGCCTGTCTGAAGGACTGTGTTTTCCAGTTTATAAATATATGTTGCAATTGCTGATAGTGCCACATTTAATAAAATTTAACCATCTTCAGTCTTTTATTGTACCAAAATGTAACCTTTGTTAAAGGCAATTCAGCCTGAGGTTCAGGGACACCCCAGGTTTTGGCTTTGAGTATTTTTATTAAAGATGCTTTGATCATATCAGATTTTATCAGTCTTAGTGAGTAAAGCTTTCTGAGTGAGTGCTAATGGCATTTTTCATCACATGTCAATCAATGTCATCAAATGCAGCTCTGAAACTTATCATGATAGAGAAGTCAGTTATTATTGTAGACCTTGATTTTAACCCTTAGGACTTAAATTCAGACTGGTGTAATATTGCTCTTTCCCGCATTGCTACATACTGTGTAACAGCTGTGTATCTCTTACTGCCAGTTTCTGCTGTATTAGCAACACCTACATCTACACCTGTATCATCATGGTATTTCTTCCATTCCCATTTTAGCAGAACTGTTGAAAGAAAACCTATTGCAAGAGAGAACAATCCTTCTTGATTCCATTTCCAGCCTAAACAACTCTATCATTTAATTTGTAGCTCAGATTGCTGCGTGTTGACTGATATTCAGGTTCCGAAAGAATTTATTTAGATGATCTGGAATTTTGGTGCCTCCATGTGTCATCAATATTTTGCAATCTACTGCATTGGTGATATCACAGTTTGGCGTGCTGATGTTTTTTGGGTGAGTTCTTGTAAATACTGAGAGTGAAAAAAAATCTCTTTGCATTCTCTCTTGCAGTGATCCTCTAATTCTGCCCTCTATTGACATATTCCTGCTTATTCTCTCCCATTATATCTCTTGATCAGGATACTGGTGTTCCTCTTGTGCAGTCTCATTGTGATGTCTTCTTAATGTAAGTATTTGTACTCCGATTAGTTGCTTCTTCATACATCCTCATCTGCTACTGTCTATAGGTCATCACTTTGTTCCAAACCATTCATAACTGCAATGTTTCAACGGGGAGGAGAGGGGCATGACAGTGTATGTTTTCATCTTGTTTTCTACTTCTGTGGTCATAGCTTTTGGGACTGGTTGGTTATTTATGTACTGTGTTCACCACTGATTTTTGAGATCGTACCACTTTGAAAAAAATATATTTTATACATGGTATTTTCTTCACTAGGATGTGAGCTGTAGGTATTCCATCTTGGCAGGATTTGGGGATCTTTGACTCCAGAAGAGTGATAGCCGGGGAAGTCAAAGTCCCAGTGTGTCTGTTCAGTTAGATCTTTGTTCTTTCAGTGTCAGTCTGACAGTAACAGTTTTGCCGCTTTCCTTAGCTAACGCCATTAAATTACTTGTTTGTGACTGAATCTCTCTGAGAGGGTTTGCAAGGGTAGCTTTTAAGTCAGTGGACCGAAAATCTGGTTGCTATGAGCTGCTGATGAATTTTTGGTTCGAGACAGACCTCCTTCTTTTAAAGCATACTTGGCTTGAAAGCCATCTTACAATTACTTCTTTCTTATGCTTTTTACCTTTCACTACCTCTTTGTAGCAATAGGAGCTGCGGGAGTTCAGATTGCAACACCTTATTCTGAAACTATTTTCAGTAGTGCTTTTTGATCTAAATAACACTCATCATGAGACAAATATTCATAATGCTGTTCCAGCATTGAATTCAACTTCTTAGACCTCCTAATTTTATACTTAAGGTGTAGGGTGTGGTAAAGATTAAAGGTCTATATTCATTTGGTATGCACTTACTGAGACTGCAAATCATTCCTGATTGTTGCTGTTATTTACATACAAATAACAGTGCACTGCTCAAGCAAAAGTGCTCAAAAATAGGGGTGTAAGGAGACCATTAGAAGAGGTGTATTGGATGCAATTTTGCTCACAGTTAAGTCCTCGGAAGCTCATCAAAATTACAGAGGTACCATGGGTTTAAATGAAACCAAAGCTTGATCCAGTATGGTGAATTACTGTCACTCCTTTTAATTTATTAGTCTTTCCTAAGTGAGTTCAACTGTGATATAGGGGAGAAAGAGAGGGGAACGGTTGCTCAACTGCATGGCCACTCCAGACCTAACAGTGTGCAGGGCAGCTACTGGCTTCTTGTCCTCTTCTTCACAGTAAATCTGCCTTGAACTTTGTCTAAAGCGATTTCACTGTGCTCAAATGGGCATGCCCAAGGTTGTGAAGGCATTTGTATTTGTCCATAGAAGTCCTACAGAATTCAGTAGGACCTCGGGATTACCTGTGACTCTCATCTCATGTAGAGGGGTTTCGCCCTCTCATCTACGGCTTTCTCAGCCTACCTGGACCTGCTTGCAGCTCCCTTTGCATCTGAATTCAGGAAGAGAGAGCGCAGGCATAGCATCACACCCCTTGTGGTGCTTGCAAATTTATGCCTCTGTGATAAATTGCAATTGTTAGGGGGAATGATTAGGGACTAGAGCAGGTCTTCTGAAGAAACTCCTTCCTGCAGTAAGGAGAGGGACAAAGAAATGCTATTCCTTCTTCCTGTTATCTGGTAAGAAGAAATAGAGGCACTACTGAATGAAATTAAATTAGTGAAATGATGAGGCAGTAACAATGATGGCCTGGCATTGTTTTGCAGTTTTACCTATCACAGTGCAACATCTCTGCATGATAACTCTGAGCAGCAGTGACACAGAATCATCAACAAATGTTGTGATGTAACAAAAGGACATTTTGATGTAATTATGTAGTAATAGCATCTCTGCCCATCGAAATGGTCACTCTCCCAGCAGTTATGGTGAGCTTAAAAAAACATGCAGTACATTTGCACTTGGAAAGATAAACAAAATCAATCAATGTATGTATTATAGCTGTACATTTACTATCAATGTGAACTAGTTTTATTTCTAAGCAGAAAACTACACATGTAACAGTCTCAATATACTCAAAACCTATCGACATCAGCTACAGTAAGTTTATTGCTGCAATTTGCCAATGGAGCTCAGCGGAGCAATGTAAATGAGTAATGTTGCTGTTGCAATATTCATTCCTATATAGATTTTAATTTCTACATGAGTTCTCTTTGTCTCTGAGTGGAACTGTATCTACACAGTATTTTATCAATGTAAAATCCACAGTATCCGCAATAAAAACACCTCAGTGGATTGCACTTCAAATACGATTGGAGACAATTCATTCCTTCTGACCATTAGAACATAAAAGTTTACAAGTCAGAACTGTTGTGCCCTTTTCCCTTCAATCTGTCTGTGCGCTTTGATGCCATTTCTTAAAACGTATCAGCAAATGTGATGCCAAAAGAGTATTATAGTGAAAATCTATATGAAGAATAAAATTCAAGCACTGAACAGCAAAATATAAAAAGTAACCAAGATGATGAATGTTCTTTGCAGACTATACAGTCTATTCAATAAACGCTTACGATGAACTCAGTGGCTCTGCCTCCACTTTCTTGTCCTGCCTCAAATTCTGTGCTTAGAGTCTACTTACACCAACTCACAACTGTGCACGTTAAATGTGTGGGGGTCAACAGTCACACCCATACATCTGCTGTAGCTCCAAGCTCCTGTCCAGTATACCTTCAAATTCTGGAAATAAACCAGATGTACTCATTGCTAGTTTGTTGACGGCTTTGGGCGTCAAAGTAGAGCATGAGTAATTGTAGCAAAGTTTGATGCTGAATGGTGAGTCCTTTCAAACCTCCAGGGATAAAATAAAGGGATAAAAGAAATATCTGTTTCAAAGACAGGGAAAGCAAAATGGTAGCTTTCACTTCCCTAAAGTCACAGAGCAAACTGCTTGAACCAGGAATAGAAGCCTGGGGTTCATGACTCCAATGCTGAGTTTAAATTATGCCTAAGTAACATGAGCTTGTGGGAGTCATTAATCACTTGTTTTTCTTTCTCCCCGCTTTAGAACCCTAAAATATTTTGAAAATAAAATAAGAATTATATTCAGCAGGTTAATTAATTATATTGGGATTGCATGGTGATTAAAGAACCGCAAATAAGATTCTGTATTGCAACAATGTTTAATGAACTGTGAAAGATTGGGGAAGTACAGACAGATATCTGAAAGGAGACAGTCTTTTTGGGGGCATAGTAGTAAAGAAAGCACATAGGAAGGTGAAGTCTGTAAACCACCTTGGTGAAAACTATTGCTGAAGAAGTTATTTTTGTGAATAATGACCTTGTTGTGTTGGTCATCACGGTTGTCATGGTGTGGTTCAATTTTGAAAACTTAGTGTGACCACAGGTCATGCCCAGTAGATCTGCCAGGGTTGCCATGAGCTCACAAGGGTTTCCTGCATTTTCTCCTAACTTGTCTTTACCCTCTTGCTCATCCTTGAGTTTCCTTTTTGTAAGGATGGTTGATTTTCTGTGTCAAGAAAAGGTAGACGGTCACTGCCTAGGCTCCTTTTCATTACAATTTATGTGAATCTGAGTTTACACTGGGTGTAATCACTGATGAATATTCATGTAATCTAGTACCTTTGAGGAATTGTTATCCTGTTTCATCATACTTTAAGGCTTGTGATCCTCTTTCCTGTTGATAATGCTCTCCTGTTGTGGAGAGACTGAGCCACTGAAAGATGCTGAGCTCATTTGGTGACACGGGACGCTGTGCAGAAGTGCGATATGTTTTCATCTCTTTTGAGAGCTGAGGCCAATAAGATGCCTGGCGCTGTCTCTGGGAAGCTGATAAGATCAAATATTCCCTGATGTTGGGAAAGCGAAATAAGCAGCATACCATGTTTTTTCTCTGCTATTAGAGGGCGAGATTCATTCACTTTTCAAAGGAATGTCACCTTCAGCAACCACTTTCCTTGTCACTCAAGTCACTCCCCAAAAGCAGGAGTCCGGCCATTCTCCAATTTCGAGAATTAATCTTTTGTGTAGGGGGAATTAAGCAAGCAGTACTGAAAGAGCTTGCAACAAATTGTGTCTCGCTCAGCCTAGTTGTGCCGAATACACAAGAACCTCTGTGCCCCTTACCTCCAATTGCTCTCCAAGTGGTAATGAAACTAATTGCAGTCTCTGGTTGCAGTCTCTGGAAGTTTCTCCATCTCTGGGTGCACACAGTGGCATTAAGACACACAAACCAGAGACGGGGTTTAGATTCTCATTTTACAGACCTGAACATGATGACTAATATCTATACTTCGGTACAACACTGTCACCCGTTGCACTTAGTCGGGCAAAATGTATTCTATAGTAATGTTTTTGGAGTTAAAACAGAAATAAACACATCACCCTAAGGATTTTCAGTGTTTCTTCATGTCCTCCGAAATAATATTTTTTCTTGTTCTTTTAGGTGTTCTCTCTGGCTTTTTTCTGTCATCTTCTTCTTAGAGGGCTCAGGACTGTAAAATGACTCTTGTATGGGCAAATATAGGTTGCTTGAAGACACTTGTTTTGTATGTCCCTGGAAATATTGCAAGCGTAGGTACAGAAACACAGTTCCAACGTTACTTAACTGATCTCTACAATTCAATATCTTGAAGAAAAAAATTTCTGGTGGTACTTTGGTTGTGTTCTTATGGTACCCTTGTGCAGTTTCTATTCTTGCGGGCTCACTGTTTACATGTAAGCACCTTTTGTACAGCTGTACCACAGCACCTGTTTTGTTTGTCATGTCATATATTACCACTGGCGGGCACAGTTAACTTTTGGGGCAAAACAGTTCTCCTTCAATTTGCCTTTGCAATAGCAGCTGCGCACAAAAATGTATTACAGGAGTATTTCTTAAAACCGATAAAACAAGGCAATAGAAAGTTCCTATCTGTGACTGTAGATCACTTTTAAATCAGCCAGTGTTTTGTGTAGACGCTTAATCAATGACCATCTGGAGATGAATTAGTCCAGCGTATTTATTCCCCAGGCTTTGTACAACGTCCAGACTCAGGGTATCCTTTTAGGTCCCAGGAGCATGCAGGGATCCAGCACTGCAGGGAGTGTAACAGGAGGGGGCATGTACATCCAGCTCCGGCCTTCCTTTGGGTACATTCGATTTCTTTGGTAAACAAAATAGAAGTTTCACCTATTTGTGCTTCTGTTATTTTGAGCTCTGATTAAAACTGAAGTTTTTACCGTGCCATAAATACAGTCTATATAATGATTTCGCTTTTAGACCCCTTAAAGGAGCTACAGTAATTTTTTCTCGAAAAAACCCCTATGCTTTCCTAAATTTGTAAAAATGAGATTTTTTTTAACATTATTTTTAAACATCAATATTTTTGAGGGTTAAGAAAAAGTTATTGCCTTCACAATTAACACTTACATGTATTCATCTGTCATCTTTTTTTTAGGATTATTTTTGCTTCATAGCTGTCTGTTAAGAGTCTGGAAAGGTTGATGACTGTTACGTGTACTGGATGTTTACAAGACTGACTTAATGTTTTTTTCCTCTCCTTTACAAACTCACCTAACTCAGTCTTCTGAACATTTTAAGGCTAGATTTTGCCATCTGTTCTTAGTATCCACGTGGATTTTGTTAGTTTGCTTTTGTTGCACTAGTAATCAGCTTTTGTAAGAATAACATTATTTCATTTGTCTTTAAATGTAAATGTGGCTTTATGGTATGGGAATGGGGAGAGAAGACCAATCAGCAGCATGAACTTGTGTTCATGGAGTAAGGCTGTTTTTTCCTGCTCTCCAGTTCTGCTTGGGAGATAATCAAATAAATCATAACAACAACAACTCCCCACTTTGCAGTATAATATGTAGGAACAGAGAAGAAATAATGACTTCATCTCCAATAGTTTTATCCTGATATAGAATAAAATTAGATTCCCCACTCTAACGGTATAAAACTATAGAAGACCAAGGAGTATTTTCCATTCCTAGCTCTTCACTCAACTTTTTCTATTCAGCCATTAAGCTCTCAACAAGATGTCTCAGGAAGTCTGTCCCGCAGTAATTTAGTAGCCACAAAGGCACCTCAGTTTCCAAACAAACTAGAAGAGTAGTAGTTTTAAATGTAAGAACATGGTTCTCTGGAGTAAAAAATTGGCATTCAAGTCTATTGAAAGATGCTCTGGCTGTCTTTATGTAGTATGCGATGCTCATCACTTTATTACTCAAGTGTACAAAGAATTGAGACTTGGGTGCTGACCAGACAAGAAAAAAAAATGTTGCTATCAGTTCCATTTCAAAATCATTCTGCTTGATGTAAAATCTGTAGAACTGGTGATGCCAAATATCGATCTCTTTTCCTCCTGGATTTCCAAGAGATTTGTGCCTTCTTCTGTTGCACTTAATCTTTTTTTAAACAGATGTATTATTTGAAACAAGATTTAACTGAATGCTGAGCCTTTTTTTCTTTTTCCCCTCTGCAGTAATTGCATGAGAAAGTGAATAATTAGTCAGACTGATCACAGAACACAGAGCCAGGAGTTTCCTGAATCCCTGCTCTATTGTCAGACACTTGCCTTGGGAAGTCATTTAATTTCTCTGCTTACAGTGGAAAGCTGTACTTGCTAATTTATCAGGAGTATAACACAGCTAATGTTAGCAGAGGACTGGGAAGATATATGCTGTTCTGCTTAAGCATGTATCCTCTGGTCATGTTCATTATGTCCTTTTCTAGATTCTGGGTTTCATAGCCATCCCTGAACCTCTCTATTTCTTGCCATGATCTCCCTTGACCAGACATTGTTTTTTCTCTCAAGCTTGGGGCTCCACATTTCTTCTTGATGTTCTGTCCTGACTGAGTTCTTCCTTCTCTAGTTCAAAGGAAGACTTGACCAGACATTGTTTTTTCTCTCAAGCTTGGGGCTCCACATTTCTTCTTGATGTTCTGTCCTGACTGAGTTCTTCCTTCTCAATAGCTAGGGAGACTACACTTACGTTCTCTTTCTGACCTAGGATTTGCTTTTGCTAGCCCTTTGCCTTGCTTGCCCCAGGAGAATCCTACTCTCATTCTCCCAAAGACCTGGAGTCCCTGGTCTCCACAGCTAGTCATTACCTGTTCGTCATTCCAAAGATGTGGTGGGTTGACTCTGGCTGGACGCCAGGTGCCCAGCAAAGCACCTTCTCAGCTGGACAGGAGAATGAAAATACAACGAAAGGCTCGTGGGTCGAGATAAGGACAGGGAGATCACTCAGCAATTACTGTCATGGGCAAAACAGACTTGACTTGGGGAAACTAATTTAATTTATTGCCAATTAATAATAGACTAGGATAATGAGAAATAAGAACAAATCTAAACGCACCTTCCCCCCACCCTTCCCTTCTTCCCGGGCTCAACTTCACTCCCAACTTCTCTACCTCCTCTCCACAAGCGGCACAGGGGGACGGGGAATGGGG
>NW_009221151.1:27732-46256 GCF_000690835.1 Fulmarus glacialis | reverse complement strand
CCAGCCAGTCCCCAAGCAGCAGCCCCCAGCCAGCTTTCCCCTAGTCCCCATACTGAGCATAATGTCATATAGCATGGAATATCCTACTGGCCAGTTCGGGTCAGCTGTTCTGGCTGTGCCCCCTCCCAGCTTCTTGTGTATCTCCAGCCTTCTCAGTTGGTAGATCATGAGAAGCTGGAAAGGCCTTGACTCTGTATAAGCACTTCTCAGCCATAATGAGAACAACTTTATATTATCAACACTGTTTTCAGCACAAATCCAAAACATAGCCCCACACTAGCTAGTATGAACAAAATTAACTCTATCCTAGCCAAAACCAGCACACTGATATAATACCTGAGGCTTGAAAGTAAAGGCAAGTCCTGTACGCTTAGTACAACAACAAAGGACAGATTTTGGAACAGCAGAGTAAATGGCAGTACAGTGAAAATCACAGTCTCAGAATACACTGTGTCACATGTATACAAGAAGAATGCCAAGCCTAGAAACAAGGATGTTGCATGAAATTAAAAAGCAAGAACCTGCTAAGAATTTTAGCTGGACAGAACTATGATTTGTAAGCAGCTTACAAGTTTTCAGTTTAATTTGGGTCGGCAGAGGAGAGTAGCTGGAGAGGATGAGCAAAGGACTGAAGACAAAGCTCATGGACTAAATCCAAATGCTGGAAAGAAAACTCCTTTTTAGCTCCATCCTATAAAGTGATAAGTGCCAGAAAAGCATAGTGAAGGAAAAGTTTCAAGATGCATGGAATATTTACTGCAGCTTCCTGCCAGGTCACAGTTGGTGAAAACAGGATGTGTGGCAGCTTCAACTAGAACACAACTGAAAATGGTTAAAAAACAACACTTGGGGACATCTAAGATAGAACTTAAAAAAGTAAAATTAAATAATATATGTAAGCAAAAACTTTTTTTGTTTTGTTTCAAGAGTAAAAAGAAGTAAAGCAGATTTGCAGTTGTGAATGAAGACAGCCAAAGAAAAGGAAGTTGAAGGAAAGGTAAAGATCAGAGAGGAAAAAAGGGCAAATAGAGGAAAAAGGAGAAAATTGTAGAAGCTATTGTAAGCAGTGCGTCATGCTGAATTCTGCCAGTTTTCTCATAAAATACAAGCAAGATTATGTGTGGACAGTATGTATGAGGCAGTGATTTTATGCAGGTGAAGACTCCTGGTAGAGCAAAGAAAGAGGAAGAGAAGTTTTTAATGAGGAGTAGGGTAGGGAAGACCAAAAAAAGGAAGAAGTACAAGAATACAAATAACAGTGTGGAAAAACAGAATAGTTTATATGGTTTACAACCCAGTTCCTGTCCAGTGTCTACATTTCATTAGAATCCTAGTTGAAAAGCTGTTACTGGAAGGATATGGAATAGGAGGAAGCTAGGACTACTGCTGCAGAACTTGTAACGAGGACCTGAAAAAAAAACAAACAAAAAACAACAACAACAAAAACAACAAAAATCACACAGTAATACCTTATATGATGCAGGAAATTCCCTTCTCCATTCTTATCACTGTCTTAGACTAACAGTTTGAAGCTGATTTGTTTTCTTTGTATCAAATATTATTGTGCTACACAAAGTTCAACGAGCTATAGAATGTCCCAGATGAACACAGTATTACGTGAATATGACAAAGTAATCTCATCTTCTCTCTATTCAAAAGAAGGAATAATTTCCTGTTGACAGGAAAATATTTTACTAAATCGGAGGCAGCAGACAGTGGCCTTTCATGCGGAATGGGACTGGGGAAAACAGTTTAATAATCAGCAGTTTATATGTCCTGACGTGTGCTGTGTATAGTGAGCATTGAAGGTGATTTATAGTCAAGAGTTACAAAGAGAATGAAGGCTGGAAATGACAGTGAAAACCAGCAGAGCTGCTGGTCATTGTCATCATGGCAAAGTGGGGTTTTTTTTTGTTTTGTTTGGGTTTTTTGTATGTGTGGGTTTTTTTTGTTTTTTTGTTGTTGCTTTTTTTTGTGGTTGGGTTTTGTTTTGTTTTGTTTTTAATTACAACAGAGAGATGGTGATTTTAATGTAAAAGCACTCACTACCCTGTCAAACTGTTCAGCCTGACCAAGCTTCCTCAAGAGAATGCATACAATGCAGATCAAATCAGCTCAGTAAAGAAAAACTGTTAGTTTGTATGACCTTTCTGGAAGAGGGAGCTGAAGTCATTCATTTTACTGCAGCACTGTTAGCAAAAGGCTGACAGAGTAGTACATAGCTTTCTATTCCAAAGTACCATTACCTACATATCTGCATAAACAGCGGTGAGCCAACCTAGGATAAGTCAGTCTGTTAATATTTAAAAGATGCAAAAAATGCAGTTCAGCATTGGTAGACAGAAATAGACACATGTTCTCTGATGTGTTTTCTGGGGAGGGGATCTCTGAGAAGATCCAACTGCATGATGAGATCTGTTCTCTCTTCTTTAAGGAGTGACGCATCAGCGTGTCACCTGTTCATTCAGCAATCTTCAAAGGCTCAGGGTTAGCAGCATCCTTACTTTCCAGAGATGGATATAAGCACAAAGTGGTAGAGTGATTTTTTTTATGAACAGCTCAAGAAAACACCCAACCTAGCAAATGAACCTAGCTGAGCTTCACTACTAGTAGGTTCTCCTGCTCTCCAGAGATTAGGGCAACATACACCTGGACTGCCTGTACTCCCCTCCCCCGCCCAATCTTTCAGCTAAGAAATACAAAAAGCCTATAAATTACTCATCACTCATTGGCTAAATGTCTGAATACAAGCACATTGATATTATATCTTAGCTCTTTGCCCTAGGGCCACTCTTCAGCTCACTGTTTATGCAGGGTCTGTTGGGAACATACTTCAAATACCGCTGTTCAGAAATGAATATATCATAGTAGAATATACACAAATCCAGTGATGCACATACATTATGATCTAAAAAATACAGGATATTGAAATATGCATCATGCACATGGCACATTATATACTAATGAGGTTATTTGGTGGTGCAAACTATAGCAATATACCAGCAGAGGCATTTCCCAAATGTTCAGAACAGTACTCCTAGACTTAATACATTACATTTAAGGTAATCAGTTGTGCTGGTTTTGGCTGGGATAGAGTTAATTTTCTTTATAGTAGCTAGTATGGGGCTATGTTTTGGATTTGTGCTGGAAACCGTGTTGATAATAGAGATGTTTTAGTTACTGCTGAGCAGTGCTTACACAGAGTCAAGGCCTTTTCTGCTTCTCACACCACCCCACCAGTGAGTAGGCTAGGGGAGCACAAGAAGTTGGGAGGGAGGACAGCTGGGACAGCTGACTCCAACTGACCAAAGGGATACTCCATACCAGATGACGTCATGCTCAGCATATAAAGCTGGGGGAAGAAGAAGGAAGGGGGGGACGTTCGGAGTGATGGCGTTTGTCTTCCCAAGTAACCGTTATGCATGATGGAGCCCTGCTTTCCTGGAGATGGCTGAACACCTGCATGTCGAGGAGAAGTAGTGAATGAATTCCTTGTTTTGTTTTGCTTGCGTTTGTGGCTTTTGCTTTACTTATTAAATTGTCTTTATCTCAACCCATGAGTTTTCTCACTTTTACCTTTCCGATTCTCTCCCCACCGGGGAGGGGAGTGAGTGAGCAGCTGTGTGGTGCTTTGTTGCTGACTGGGGTTAAACCATGATAGCAGTACCTTTAAAACCAGAGTAGGACCTCAGCTCAGAGTCCTTAAGCAGAAAACTACTTTCTTCAGTTCAGTCTTGAAATAATTGAACACTGAAACAAGTGCTTTAATCACAAGTGCTAAAAGTAAGTGGGACTTCAGCTTGCTGAATCGGAAGCATCTCTACAGCATGCCACATAGTGATGTCTGAACTAACACTACAGAAGCAGACTCCAGGGCAGAAACAGTATTTGCTTCATTAGCTCTGTTTTGCACTGTGCCGAGTACAACTCTGCATCATCTTGAACACGGCTAAAAGTATTGTACTATCTCTCAAAAATACAGTATCCTGGTTCACATGAATTTATGGACATTAGCAAATTTTGGGATTAGGATCTAAACGTAGAACAGTGCTCAGCAATGGTAAAGATATGGAATTTTTTGACCATTTGCGTGAAAACCAGTCCCAGAACAGGGTAAGGCAGTTTTACAAATGACAACAAAATGCATATTCTGTTTTATCATTACTAAGATTTAATATTTTATCACCTAAAATATTAAAACAACAATTTAACTTCAGAGATTTAAAGGAACAAAATTAACACTGAACTTCCTTGAAGAACTGTGACTGTTGTTTTGCATTACCCAGTGCCTTATGTTATGTTTTCAGTTTCAGGAAAGGAGAAAGATTAGAACAGTCTCTTCACATTTTAGTTCATTACTAGTACTAATTTATTTACCTCATTACTATACTTCAGCTACAACATGGCAGGCCATTCTTCTACACAGAATTTTCAGACCAGGTCTTAGCATGTACAAAAGTAACTTCTCCCTTTAGCACAGTCCTAAAGCCAGTCACTTCCACAGTGCCGGTTCACAGTTTAGCTCGGAGAAGCCTTGTGACTGAGCAGTCCTAAGGATTTAACAGCCAGTACCAGGATGTAATAGAGTGGCTGGACTCCCCTGTATAAACAAGATCAAGGCTGTGTTTAAGAATAAACTTGTCAACTTTGAATATTATTTTCCTGCTAGAAAAAACTTTGAGACCATTAGTGTAATAGCACAGCACCTCCTTCCTGGTGAGTGCACACTCACCTGCCATATATGCCATCTGTCCTTACAGCATTGCCACACAACTAATGATAGTTAGCCAAATCATCCTGAGATCCTTCCTGCAAGGGGTCCCATCCACAAGTACAGATGGAATTAGCAGCAACCCAAATTCAAACTAAATTTAAGGTTGCCTCAAGAATAATACAGATAGCTTAAACTAAATCTAAAGGTCCCTCATCTTTTAGGCCCATACCAGGATGTCTTCACCAAATTCTGATTTTAAGTCTCCCCAAAATCAGTGCAGCTGATAGTCAGCCCAACAGTATCACTATCACAAATACAAGTGTATTTCCTAGCCTCTGGCAAATCTTACTGTGTTACGAGAGCCCACATAACACTAAGACATCCCCACACAATCACACTTCACACATACGCCCCACCCCCTGAGTTCTGTCACCAGATAATGGTCTTTTCCACCTTAAAAAACAATCACATTGCTATGCAGTACAGAAGTCAGATGCGGTCAGTGTCTGTTTATTATCTCTGCCATAACTCCTTGTCTTTACAGTGATACTTATTCCCAAGAGCTTAGCTTGAAGAGATAGACTGCGCATATTTGTCTGTCTTTTCCCAGAAGCACAAGTATTTCCCTGAAGGGCAGCATCCCAGCAATTTCCACGCTGAATCTGACTCTCTTTGCCTCTCCCTTGCCATTCTCTCTAACTGTAAGCCTCCCATTTCCCACTAATATCCACTATGAATGACTATCAACAGTCTCAAAAAGCAACATTCTTTTGAAAAAAAAACAAAACACCCAAATTATTCACCATCAAATTGTGTAGAAGTCACTGGACTTGCACCACACATAGGATCCCAAAACATGTTGCTAGGCTAGTCTACACAATCCTACAATATCACAGAGGAGATAACAACTGTATAATTCCAGGGAATCATAACATTTACATACTTGATATATACCACAAACAAATCTTACTCTTACTTTAAGCTAGCTAATGTTTTGGTTTTGTTTTTTCTTCTCAGATTACAACAGTAGAATTTTTTTTTTTTTTCCTTTATTTCTTGAAGGCTCACCTGGTGCCTCCATATCAATAAAAGGAAAAAGATGTCTTTGGCAGGTAGATTAAATAAAGTTTATAGAAAACAATTCAGGGAAGAAGAATAGAGGAGAACCAGGTGATCTGATGACTGCAAGGGAAACAACTTTAGCTGAGGAAATGTGCTTCTGGTAAGGGAACTGGAAAGCATTTTAACAAGTGGATGGATAATATGCAGTAAGAGGTTGACAGCTATAAGAAGAAAACTATGAATATCAACAGTCCTCCAAACAACAAGTGATAAAATTACACCTTGTAAGTTTCCTTTGGAATGGGCCTTAGTAGCTACTAAGAACATTTGGAGCAAGATTCAAAGCAGTAATGCTTTTATTTTTACAGTGATAACTTATTCAGGAAAACCAACTGTTATATTTTACCTAAGTTGAAGTAGCTGACCTTTGCTCCAAATGCAGTGTTTGCACAGTGTCTGGTCTCAATCAAGAGCCAAAGCTAAGCAACACAAGATCAATTTGTTTAAATGTCTGTATCATGCCTTTTTTTAATGAACAAACTGCTACAAAGCATGACATTCAGTGAAATATGATACCCTCACAAATTCATCTCAGCTGGCAAAATACAGTTTAAGTACAAGACAGGGTGTCTTTGTAATACAATAGTATTTACTTATGTAACCTTAGTGTAAGTAGTTAAGATAGGTAGGATTTATTATTTTTATTTTTTATTTTTTTAGTTATAAAAACATGTATGCAGTCTGCTTTGAATATTAACAATAAAAGCTTGTATTTTATCTCTATTTTAAATAAAAATATTTTCCCTGAGTAAAGAAAAAAAACCAACTTCCTCAAAGGCGTTTCAATTCTAGAAATATATTCCATAGCCAATAAAAACTAGTTGAGTTACTAAAAAGATCAATGAAAATAACAGCAAAACACTCTCCAAAGAGTGATCTAAGTCATTATATTCCCAAGTCTGCAATAGGCCCACAAGGCTGAGTCAAATCATTCAACACTTCTCTACAACCATTCAGCAGATGGTATGTTACAGAAAATAAGAAATGGTAATGGTATAAAGAACAAATTATTGAAGGATGATTTATCAGGCCTCCTTTGGATTAGGGGTTCATTTGTAAATGGTTAGTAGATGATTAACAGATGTTTTAAGTCTTCTTGTTATTATCATAAATAATATGCTGCATATAGATTTAAAAGAACGGCTGTAAGAATTAGTGATTTATGAGAATAAGCTATAGCCATGACTTGTGTAATTAATGACCTGTGCACCCTATTGGGAAATATTATTTATTATTATTATCTTCTAATCACTAATTAACCACTTAAAATAGCACCTTATTATAAAGTATGACAGACATATATGCCTGTTTAAGTGTCTAATGGTGGAGCTGTAACATCATTGAACACTCGTGATTATTTATTGAGATTTGTCAACCCACAGTTCAGCAACAGAGCAGCTATAAACAATACACTGAAATATACTTAGTGCTTCACACGATCATGTGTGTGCAGCCACCTGCCGTGGAATAACAGCACAAATCAATACCTTCAAACAGGCTTGCACTACGGGGAAGTATGTGGTGGACATACCATCAGCTGGTTTGAGATAGGAGCCTATACTATGGCATATAAAGTTTTGCAGGAGGGCATAAATGTCAAAAATAGACAACTGAGCTAGGATTATGTACTAGCAATAAAACCATATTAGAGAAGTGCTTACTTTCCTCAAAACAAGTGCTAATTTAGCAAATCAATCAAAGACATCTTCAAATAGACAAAAGTCTGAATACTTCGAAGGGCAGTGCTACTATAGCTGTGATAGTCTAAGCAGGTAAGTCAGACAAGGTTAGAGATGAGAAGTAATAGTTTATTAGATTAACTGGTTTATTTGGAAAAATGTAACTGAATCCCACCTGGCTCCTTCTTCAGATAGAATATAAAAATATAAACTTGAAAGTTAAGTTAAGAAAGCTCAGAATGTGTGTGCTGAATTTAATCATATTTTAGTCCATTAAACCATCTCTTTTTCACAGCAACTTTTTCATGTTCCACAAGCAATAAATTACCTTTCTTTCTATTTCACATTAGAGAAGGAAAACACTTTGAAATACCTTTCCACACCAAGGTGGTCCTTCTGCTCCATGGGTAGCAATAGCTTCTTCTCTCAGGTGGTTTAACTAGAAATATTAACCAGTCAGACCAAAAAGTTTTCTCATTTTTCATTTAGCTTTGAAGTTTGCAGCTTTTATTTCAAACCTGAAGAGAGCTTGTGGAACCACAACACTCGACTCTTTCCTGTCAACCACTTTGGTTGGTCTAACAAATGGTATTACTGCTACTGTACATATACGTGCTTAATAAATAGTCTTGACACTGTGAAGGCCTAAAACAAAAACTTGGTTATAAGTCTGAATTGATCAACTTTCACATGCCATTACTATAACATTGTATCTGAATTCTGCATTAATCCAGTTAGCATGGAGTGGCTCTGAAGAATTCAGTGCAAGACTCGCTAACCATCAAGTCTTTTGCTATTGCAATCTGTAAATAATGTGCATTGAGTACACAAAAGATGGCTTTAAAGAGAAAAGAAATAATCTTTATTTCTTACCCATTATAGAAAAGAAGAGAAGGACCAGACTTTAGATTTCAGCAAGAAAGATTTATGTTTTTAAGTAGGAAAAACTTTCTAATGGCAAGAATAGCAAAGCAATGGAATAGATTTCCTTTCAAGCGGTGTGAAATCTCCATTGCTAGCATATTTAGGAACAAGTTAGGCAATCATTTGACATGAATAGGCATAGCTTGTCCTGTATTGCACAGGTGAGTGGACTAATCAATCCTGTCAGATCCCTCAGAATTGCTGTTTGTTTCTATAATAGCACTTATTCTATAATGGCAAGATCTACTTGCTTTGTGACTCTCTCTGGCCTGGTGTGTTTCATTTGGGGCAGAAGCTAGATACAGCCCAAAAAATTATTGAGACTGTCCACAAGCTGAACAGAAAAATCCAAACAGAACTGCACTCAACAATGGGGGAAAAAAACAACAAGATCACAAGCATTAATATTTTTAGAGAAGAATGAAAATAAATACGAAGAACTGCGTAAAAACCATAAAAACTCTGAAGAATTCAAATGGTGGACAGAAATAATCTGCCAATCACTTAATAGAGAAAAAGGGTGTTTAAAAAAAAAAAAAAAAAATTCTGCCCCCAAACTGTTTTTACATCATGCAGAATATGCCATCTGTCACACCCAAGCAATCCTTCACACGACTGAATTTTATGCTAAGTAAACATTTGGAATGTAAAAATTCCAACCAAAAGTTGGCTACTTTTCCACGTGAGGAGGGAGGCCTGGAAACATAATATGTGGCAGTAATAACAAGCTTCACCACAGCTGTTTAACTACATTTTATATGAATATAATTAAACTGATCTCCAGGAGATATTTTAGACAGCATACAGTAGATCCAAGGCCTTACTCTTATTAACGAGAGCCACTCTGACAGTATAGAAGGTAGAGTTAAATCATAGCAGGGTTGTCATAAAAGTGCTTAACATGGGGACCAAATGGAGAGAAAAATATCATTAACTCAGGAAACAATTCACCCTTCCAAAATGGGGATCAGCAGCAAATCAGGGTGCTGTGTCAGATCATATTCTTTTTTTCAGTTGAGAGATTACTACATCGGTAGAAATTCAGCAGGGCTTGGGAGAAGCAAGATACTGTCAGTTATCACTGCCGTGCCTCTAAGACAGAGGGGCTCCTGACCAAGTCTAGAGCATGGCAGGAACCAGCACATGGTTGCAGCTGCTTCTCAGAGCTCACAGAATGAGAGTGCACAGAGACATGACACTATTTGCATTCATAGTACAGATAAGAGAGAAATGTGTCGGGTGAGCTATATTCCTCTTAAAACACAAATCCATCTATTTTTGGCATCTGTGCTGGATGCTGATGATCCTGACCTTGTACTATCTTCCTACACATCACAAGTGAAACTAAAAATTTTAAAAAGACATGTAATTCAAGGAGGAGCTGACACCTTCAAATTGAGAGCCTCTTCCAAATGCATCTCTCAAACCCAGCTTTTCCCAAGTTAACAGAATGAGATTTGAAAAAGAAATTCCACAATCTAGAGCTGCCCCCAAAAAGAAATATGTCAGCTGGCAGACATGCATCTTACTTTTTTTAACCAAATTTACTACGTGGCTCATAATGGGTCATATCTACCACAGCTTCCAAATGTTCAGTGTGACATCTGGCACACAAATAACCATTTTCAATGAATTTCATTTAACTGCAATTTGAATTTGGTTTCTGCTTGTATCATTTAACATTAATTTTGACACAAACACAGTCCTGTCTATCCTGCACTACTCTTTACATGTCCTCCAAGTTGTTAATCCCAAATGTATCATTCCTGCAAAGCGCTCATTAAAAACTGAATGGCTGCCCTATCTTAATAAATGTGGAAGGTCAGGCAGAAATTAAATTTAAAATTAAAATTATAACATTATCTAATATTTTCAACTACTTAGTTTAACTTAAGGATTAATTTTGTGGAGGAAAAAAGAACGTTACACCATCATGTGGTGAATATCCTGCAACAGGTAGATTGATTTGTTTCTGTCCAAAAGCATCACGTTACACATGTTTGTAAACTTAATCTCTGAATCCTTTCTTTTCTAGTCAAAACTGCAAATGCTCTACTATAATCACTTTGAAGAGGTATGCACTAAACTGTTTGATTATATGCACTATAATTCCTGGATCTTCACACAACATGAACACAAAAGTGTTTACTAACTACCCAAAAAGAATATTTTAAGGAAAAGAATTTTAATCTCTTCCACTAAAACATGAATATAGAATGACTACAAGATTCTAGGCCATAAGGATTTTAATGGGAGTGTTTTATCAAAGTGCTGCTATTAAGGCCTCTGATAAGGCTGCCCAGGCCTTTCTTTTAAACAGGTACATGAATACTCCAGCCTTTGCTTACATTCTAGTGTCCTGGTTTCAGCTGGGATAGAGTTAATTTTCTTCCTAGTAGTTGGTATAGTGCTATGTTTTGGATTTAGTATGAGAAGAATGTTGATAACACACTGATGTTTTAGTTGTTGCTAAGTAGTGCTTACATAGTCAAGGACTTTTCAGCTTCTCATGCTCTGCCAGGTGCACAAGAAGTTGGGAGGGAGCATAGCCAGGACAGCTGACCCCAACTGACCAAAGGGATATTCCATACCAGATGACGTCATGCTCAGCATGTAAAGCTAGGGGAAGAAGAAGGAAAGGGGGGGATGTTCGGAGTGATGGCATTTGTCTTCCCAAGTAACCATTACGTGTGATGGAGCCCTGCTTTCCCGGAGATGGCTGAACACCTGCCTGCTGATGGGAAGTAGTGAATGAATTCCTTGTTTTGCTTTACTTGCGTACGCGGCTTTTGCTTCACCTATTAAACTGTCTTTATCTCAACCCATGAGTTTTCTCACTGTTACCCTTCCAATTCTCTCCCCCACCCCACCGTGGGGGAGTGAGTGAGTGGCTGTGTGGTGCTTAGTTGCCAGCTGGGGTTAAACCACGACATCTAGCTCCTCTGTCTTTTAAGGTGTTGGACCTTATTCAGACATTCTTATGCACAGGCTTTATTCAGTGGAAGTATGATATGTTATTTAATGCTTTAAATTAAGGCTTCAGAAATTAAACAAATTCTGTTATCAAGACCAGGACTCAATATCATGCAGATATTAGTGATATGTCATTAGTCAACTTAATAAAAAAAAATTTCAGGATTCAATATACTGAAAAATGGAACAATAATCCAAAGCAAACCTTTCCACACAGCACTTAAATCTGAAGAACAGTTTGAAGTTACTCCCTCAAACAAAATCTGCTTTAAAAATACATGGGTGCTTGAAGAAAATTACATATTAGCTAGCCACTATATGCAATTTCCGCGTGTTGTTACAGGGTCAGTTTATAAACCCAGTAAGAGTAATAACACAACACTAACAATTAACAAGTCAAAATAGAAAGGTGTGTTTGGGGCATTATTCTTATTATGGATCTGTAGATATATCTAAATAAATTAAGACTATCATAACTATTAATTATGTCAGAGATTAAGTAATGATGAATGAGAGCCCATCTTATGAAAAAATTGAGACACATTACTGTTGCCAATTCTAAATTTATAAGAGTCTTGTCTCCTTCCAGATTCAATAGTATTAAGCAGATGAGATCCACAGGGCAAAAAGGCCACTATTACTGATTTGTCTAGTGTTCCAGAGCATTTGTAGGAGAACAAGATAGTGCAGACACATTATAGGCTGTATAAAATGGCATTTTTGAAGTCAAAATGGACTAAAAATCTTTGCTGAGGTCAGCTACTCATTAATAAAGAAGAACATGCCACAATCTAATGTCTGGATCAATGTAATTTCACTGAGAGAGATGAAAGGAAACTGCATGCATTAAGAATCTCATATAAATTACACAGGTCCCCTTATCTTACGTTCACTGAAGTCAACAGCAAATATTCATCAGCTTCAATAGGATTGCTGATGGGCCCTAAATTATCCTTGGGTGTACATCACAGGGCCTGTAATTTCCGTCTTTTACTCTCTTTGATGAGAGGAAACCTCACAGACATGTCATTGGAGGTAGCATACACTTATTTAAATAAGCAATCTAGAATGAAGACATTTCCCTTTACTGCCAACCTTTTCTGAAGAAAATTAAAACCACCTCAGAGTCATTATTGGTGAACTACTCAACTTTGCTGAAACTTGATATATGATGAGATAGATATTGAGTGAATTTTGACAGTTGATGGAGATATTTAGTAGCACACACTTAAGCAAATCAAGTAATTTTGAGAAGGGTGGGGGCAGCATGGAAGTAGACAGCTGCTCCTGGAGAATACATTTTAATAGCAGAATAAGCATGGAGTCCCATTAACAGAAAAACCTGTATCTTCCCTATAGTCTTTTCCATTTTCTTTTGCTAGATGTAACTAATCATGGACTTTGTCAAATATATCTGTCACATGAAGCAGGCGAGATCATTGTGCACTTTATGTGCATTCAATGCAGGCACAGCACCTATTGAACATGAAAGACAGGCTTCAAGTTAGTGAGACTTAAGGTCAGCCCATGAAACTGGGCAAATCTTGCTCTTCCTTTAAAATACTTCTTCCTCTGCACAAAGACCATATATACTAAGCAAAACGTATTAGACAAACTTTGTTCTGATACACATATACATGCATACATTCCCTATGGACTACAGTGGGAAACAAAATTCAGCATCACTATTACATTGTAAATGGCTTGTTTGGTATATTATATACATACATAATTTACATATACAAAGTAGATACACATATCTGCTAGGAGAATATTAGCTTTTCTGGACTCCAGTGTGGCAAAATCACAGTGACTGAGAAATATACTGTATCTTTTCTCTTTCTCTGGCTTTTCCAGCTAGTTGCCTCCAGGATCATCAGCTTTTTAACTGCTTTTGCGATTTATGCTGCTTCACCGTTAGCAAGAAAAATTCTGCAATTGAGGCAGTTCTTCTAGATTGAAGTATCCTATGCTTATACTGACAGCTGAACAGTGTCTACCAGGTTATACTGAATTAAGGATCCCCACACTCAACAAGCACAAAAAGGTGGATATATAGGGATTAAGGAAGTATAAGACAATAAGACTGCCCAGGAGGATTGGATTCAGTGTTCACAGTAACGCTTGAACCACATCACTCAAATAGCACCTCCTCATGAACCCCAACAGGCAACAAGAAAAGCCACCATTACTCATGTAATACTTCAAAATCCCCTAAGAAATATCCTTCCTGACTAATTATCACAGCCATTTGTAGTCTGTATCACATTTGGCTACAAAGGGACTATAGGATATTTTGTAGAGCAAGGAAAGAATCTGTGATAAAGAAATACATTTTACACCTTGACACAATTCGTACTAAATGTCAGCCTTCTACTTGTGCAGGGAGTTATCTTGCTGACAGCTACAGAAATCATCCACATGAACGAAGTATTTTAAAATACAAGGTTAAGCAAACAGAAAAGTCTTGCTGGTCTAGTTCAGACAACCCCTTTTGTTAATGTCTAAATGCTGGTACTTTTCTACCTTTTTTTTTTTTTTTGGGGGAGGGGGTGGTTTTGAGGGGGGGGCTGGTTACACCTCTGCCCTGGTAATAAATACCACAAGCCTCTTTGCTTCAGTAACCTGGAATGAAAATATCGATGCATGGCTTGGAAGGGTAATATAGTTAGATCCCCGAGCTAAAAAGCAAAGAGTTGATGACTACAGAGCTCATAGTGAAATACAGCAGACCATTAGAGAATAGTTGTAGCCACTCTTACTAGCCATTATAAAGCACTTCATCATACAAGATGGGAGTATTAGATTTTTTTGTCACCAAGAGCTTGCTTGCTAAAACTCCTGAAAAGTGCTAGGAAAGACATCACGTCTTTCCCTGATAGGAAGGAGACCAAACAAAGCCAGAAATCAGCCTCAGGATGCACTGATGCATCCCACTTTCATTCTCTATTTGTGCTTAAGGTCTAATACATCAGAAAGAAAAAAAAAAAAAAAAGAAAAAAACAAGCAAACAAATGATAATTCTAATATAAACCCTAGAAGCCAAGTTATGTATCAAAAGGAGAGAGAGGAATCTTTTCTGGTTGGCAGCAGATAACCAGCAGAAGCCCTTAAGTGTGAGTTAACAGAATACAAATACAGTACAAACAACAACCTAATCACTCTTCACACCCTCCACCTGCCACCCTGTTCTACCAACACATCCAGCAGCCAAGGGTTCATATCACAAACTTAATTTCCTTTCTTCAGTAATTACCTATTCTGTCATTTAGCCCCTTCCAAAAGCTTTATCAAGCTCCATCAATAGAAACAAAGTCACTTTTCTTTTTTCTTAATAATAGAATTTGTAGAAATGTTAGAAGAAGCCTCCTAATTCCTAGTCTTCCTACAAAAAGTAGTTGTGAACATCCATCTGAACTTGTTCTCAAATAACTCTTCAAGTAGTTTTTCTTGTCATTAAGGTTTATGCCCCCTTTCCCCCTCTGGATATTCATGGGCAGTTACCAATACTTCTATTTCCTTTAAACTGTCTTGCTTGCATATCCCAAATTCATGCTAACCTTTCCACCATTGCACTATATGGGTGGCTCAGCTATCCCACCAGCCATATCTGTCACCCTGTGTAGTCCGAGAATTGCATTAGACACTTCAACAAGTGAAGGCCAGTTCCCTTGATTTTCATTTCTTGATTTTTGGTTTTAAAGCAAATCCTTTCTGATAAGACACCTAGGAAGGATCAGAACATATTTCTAATAAAGATCACCTCAGCTAGTGAAACATTAATCTATGCACAGCTTGCAATCCATCATTTTGGCAAATCAGCATAAAAGAGGAAAAAAACAGTTACAAGCAACCCATTCCCTTATGTCATTTCCACTCTTTTTTTTTTTGTATACACACACAATAAATAATCCATTATACCCATTATCCAGCCATCAACAATAGGATAGTACAACAGCAACTTAGATTTACAGTACGGTTTAAATCTAAACTGCTTGGAGCAGAATCTAACAGGGTGATGTAGCAAGAACAAGCAGAAATTTCACATTAAAAAAAAAAAAAGTAATGGAAATGATTGCTTTAAAAGAAAACACCCAGCATGTTCCTATACAAAGTCTTCCACCCAAGTCCAGATACCCTGAAGGAGAGACTAACAATAAACAGGGGAGAGAAAAAGAAAAAAAGAAAAAAAAAAAAAAATTATTTCAATTATTTCAGTCTTCTACATGGGCAGGGGAGATTGGGGGAAGAGACAAAAAAAGGAAAGAATAGTATAAATAGTGAAAAAGCATCTTTTGAAATCTTCCAGCAGCAATCATTTAAGCTGCTATTGAAAGAGATAGTAAACGTGCAACGTACATATTCTTTAATTTCTCAGTTCCCTTTCAAGGAAGCATTTAGTGGGGACATGAATACGGAAACAACCTGTAATACTGAATACCTGCTTATGCAATAACCTTTAAATGCTTAGACATTACATAAGCTTTGTCACTCTTTGCCAGTATTCTGCATTCCAAAGACATCAATGCAACAAGTTCAGAGTGGAGCTTACATAAAACCTGCAACTATCTCAATGAGGACTCAGGGAGGGGGGATGGGGAGGAAGAGGTTAATTTATACCTGTTTTTTTGCAAGCATACAAAAGCTCCCAATAAGGTAGAGCTATGATCTGCTGAAAACAGAACGTGGATTAAATAAGATTTGGGAAACGCTACATTCAGGGGGGGAAAAAAAAAAAAAAAAATTACAACTACCATGAAGTATGCCTTTTGCACATTAGAAGCTCGAGCATACCCTTAAGATCCTAAATTAAGAGTCAGATTGACTATAGACTTACTGTGTGCCGAGAACAAACTTCCACAGGTCTTGCTGCATTCCTGTTTGCACTGCTCCTGTATTGTAAAACCCACAGGCTCCAACAGGCTATGTCCTTGACCCCACTGCTTTTCTACTTAAACCAATACTGTGAGTGACTGAGGGTTACAAATAGCTGGGAACCCTCAATACCTCTCCAAAAGCATCACCTCCAGAGATCAGTTACAGAATGTATGTCATCTTTACCTACATATATTTATCTATAGTTCTGAATCCGTACTGCCACCCAGAGAATGAAAACAGCTGAAATGTCTTTTCCCAGAACACACGGGCAGCATGAGATGAGCTGTTTGGTTGGGGTGGTGGACCAGTGGGGTACAACTGCACAGTGAAAGTTTAGCTTGTGCAGATTACTAAAAAACTTCTTTTAGGGTGTGGTGGTAGCAACAACACCCCTAAAACTGTTTTGGAACTATTGAAAATATTTTTTTTTTTCTTCAAGTAAGAATAAAAAAAAAAAATTTTTTACTTCAAGCTACAGAAAGGCAAAATTAGGGTTGGTTCTGGTTTGGTTTTTTTGGCCAATGTATTTGTCCCTAGTTTTGGGAGAAACCATACTAAAATACCATATATACCAAATACCTCTAAGACTATGTCCCCAATGGATTTTTATATGATATTAACACTTCTCTGACAGAAGTATACAAAACCTGCTCAAAATAGATTTTCCCTTTACCTACTTGCATATTTGGATAGCTGACTGATGGAGTACAAAGGAGAAATGTTGTAATTTAATTGGCTGCTTTTTGTGAGCAGATGGTTCTTCAGATTCTTCTGATTTACCTTTGAAATGAATATAAATTCAACCTGCAAACAGCATCATTTAAAATTATAATTACAATGCAAAAGCCCATTTTCAAAATATACATGCATGGAACAATAGTTTTTATCTACAGAAGTGTTGAGTCTGGCTGTCTGAATAACTAATACAAAGCAGAAGGAAAACACAAGGGAACATTAGATTCATAGCAGAGTCATCAACACAGCGTTGTTACAGTATTCCCTTTTAATAAAGCTGGCATCTGTGTGGGGCAAACTGCCTTTTCTCTCTCCTTCAGCTCTGCCTTGTAAAGGTTAGGAAGTCTGATTAACAGTAGATAGTTTGCAGCTAATTCACAGCAAGCTGGAGATAGAGGACTAATCCAATACAGCCTGGAAATGATATGTGTTCGTTCAGTGGAGAACAGGGCCACTTTTTGTTAAAGAGCTCTATAACACTTCCAGCACCATCATACACAAACAGGTGCACATCCTATGAAAGCAATCCTTTGCAAGTGAGCTATTTTTAGAAAATACTGATCTAAGGTTTTTAAAGGACTCTAATTTACTACACCCAACGCAAATAAGATAAAGAACTGACTGAGAAAGTCAGGTTTGGTAACTCAAACCAGTGAAAAGCTACTTCTACATATTTCTTAAACACATCTACAACTTGGAAAGCCTGATGGTCCATGGTTAAGAGCCATAAAATTTAAACAAATTTACGCCATTTGAAATTAGTCCTATCCTTCACACAATTCCAGCATCATGGTCAGCACATCCGTCCTGCTGAAGTTCAGCAACTAAATTCTGAACCAATCCTGGGTCATAATTCCAAATCAATCCACTAATTCCACCCCAAAGGTGCTACTCCCTCCCTCCATCCAGTCTATATCTTTGCATGTATATGCCAGCTCCCATTACCTTACCCAGAGTAATGCAACTGGCATTGTATCCTAACTTTTGTCCAGTATGTTCAACTAATTCCAAGCCCAATTATCCTAAATATCTTCAAAAACTAGCAGACAGGGACTACAAATAAGAGTAACTTGCAGAAAATAAACTGAAGCAACATTTCCCATTTTTAAAGGTTACCAAAAAGTATTTTTAAACAGATCAGAAGTAATTCAAAAGGTGCATAATTATTAGTGTCAGGGCTACTTATAGGAAAAAAATAATAAAGCTGCAAACACATTTAGTTTCTCATTCATCCCTTTCTCTTCTATTGGAAATTTACTACGTATCCGCAATACCACTTCAAAGTCTATAAAACAGGAGAAAAATTGCAGCTCTTGTACTGGAAATGACCACTGAGTCATTGAAAAATAGCATCCCTTTACCTAGGAAGAAGGTGTATTTACTCTAGCTTTCTGGTGGGGAACACTTTTTTTTCAGAAACAAATCTTGTAGAAATTTACTGATTCTGGTAAAACTTTCATCCATACAAATTCCTCTGGCCCGGGTAAAGAAGCAGGGAG
>NW_009221151.1:8897-27715 GCF_000690835.1 Fulmarus glacialis | reverse complement strand
CTCTTTCCAGAACAATCCATTCATTCCCACAATCCATATTTATATGAGCTCAGTACAGCTATTTGCTTATATAAACTTCAATTACAGAAATAACCTGATGAAATTTTTTGGTCTGAATTATATTTTTTAGCCTTTCAGTCTCTAAGCCTTTATTTCACTATTATCCACAATTTTCCCAGCCTCTTCTTCCTCTCGTTATTTTAACAAGTCTCTCATAATGTAAATTTTTATCTCTTCCTGGGAATCTTACTATATTAACTTACAAATGAATTAATATCTGATTTAAATAGCCCAAGCACATGTTCTACAGGAATTCCTTCCTGGAGTAATGCACAATAAATACAGCAATAACCTTATGCCACTAATTTATTTAAAGATTAGAGGAAGCTACTTGATCAAGACTGATAAGATTCCATGGCTATAAAGTAGGAATGATGCCTCTTTTACAAAGATCTTTCAGTTACAATACATGTAAGATGTAAATCTCATTCTTTTTTATTGAAAAAGTTTTAAGCAGTAAAATAGTATTTATTCATCACAATTTTGCTCCTTAAAAAATAAAGCAAAACTATAATACAGTAATCAAATTCATTTCCTTGAAATTACTACTTAATTACTCCAAATCAAAATTCCATGGAAAACCACTGAGTTTAAAGGTCAGACTGTATTAAAACCATTTATTAGAAATGGTAGTCAGGTATAAGAGTACTTACGTCTTCAAACATAAAGGAAGCATGATTCAAGTACTAAAGTTTAAAAAACACAACACATGAATTTGCAGCAGCAATGGCATTGGAACGTGTTGTGAAATCATCAACAAGTACATTTCCAACACACTCAATAACTGCACAATGAACATTCACCACAGAAGTCTTTTTTGTTTTCATAGCTATATTAATAAACCTGCTTAAGCTATCTAAGTTTGCCTCCGAAGTATTAAGGCTAAGTATTCAGCTCCAGAGGAAATTATACAGAAAAACTGTATGCACCAGTCATCAACAATTGCGTACCCATCTTTGTGTACATGTCTGGGTGCATGTATCAACATACTCTAATCCTTGTTTCCTTCTGGACATCTAGTTACTTCTTAAAACAACATTCTAGCATATTTAGGAAAATTGTAACATGGGAAAACATCACTAATAAGAATCTCAACCCCAACTGTAGCTAAGGCCTAATAACAATAAAAATACTTTAATAAAAAAAAAAAAAAGCAAACAACAGTAAAAGACTTCCTCCATGCAGCTCATACATGTAGAGTACAAAACCAGAGGACTTCAATAAAGTAATACTTTTACCTTATAGAACAATCAGGATTGTTGACCTGCACAACACATCTACTTGAATAGCAATGAACTGGAATATATATCAGATTAAATCTTCTCTTAAAATAAATCTGGCAAAAATATTTTGGTTCAGGGTTGTTTGGTGCTTTTTTTTTTTGGTTGTGGTTTGTTTCTTTTTTTCTAAATAATCATTCAAAAGCAGGCACCAGCAGTCAAATACATATACTCAGGCCCCTTCTGTTTGTGGTGCAATATCAGGGAACAACTTCAGTATATAAACAAGCCTTAGAAGTTAGGTACTAATCTTAACTGCTCAGTAAGCCTCAGGAAGAACAACAAACAAAAAATCCACCTCTCATTGCACTTAGCTCTGAGACTGATAAAACTACTTTGCATACCTGGGGAACACACTTCAGCTGGGCCAAACTGGAGCCCAGTGGGGACCAAGGCGGGGAAAAAGGGTTGTCAGGTGAGGCAAATGATGTAATCAAGGATGTTCAGGGGTTCCTGTTGATCAGCCCGGTGCTTGATTGCCACAGTTTGCAGCAGTACAAACCCCACTGTTTCTGCTATACTGTGTCTGTCTTGCTTCCATGGTCAGGAGGAACTTGGTGTCTTGTCCCTGGGGTTGGTGAGGGACCGCGGGCATGTTCTTCCTCATGCTGGGGAGTGCTGCCTAACACTTGCGTCCCTCCTTAACTTCCTTTAACAAAGGAACATAATAGTGCACATGAAAGGATATAGGTTAAATTGATAGAATCTGGTAACCTTTCCCAGGTGAAATTTTCACCACAAACCTTATAACCTCCAACTCCTCAGAGGAACTAGTCCATCATATCAGACATACTGACTGTAGTACAGAACCTTATTTTGTAGAAGTGGATGTCTCTCCTTTTTAAATGTATGCAGTCATGCCAAGCATCTGAAAAGCAAACTCCATTTAGTGTTTCAAATTACATGTTTTAAGTAAAATGAGGTATTCATAAAACACCTCCACAGTTTTGCATCTGTACTATTGAGAAACAAAATCATTTTGCCTTACAAGATTTAATGTCTTGAATATTTTATTATTATTAAGTTGTCTCCCACCACAACCATATTAATAGTGATTTTGCAATTAAGCAAACCAAAACTCAAGCTGTGAGCTTGAGAAACTGAGTGTTCCGCACATTTTGCAGTGTACTATAAACAAGGAGGACAAAGAAAAGCAAGAAAGGTTTTATTTTAGCTGAACATTTCACAAAGATGATAAGGGGCAACTCCTCATGTCCTGTATGGATTTCTGCCAAGCTGTCACAGTCTAAACACAGAAATCCTTCATGCTCCATGCTCCTGTCCAGTAGTCTTCATCTTCATACAAAGTTTATCATGTCAAAGATTAAGTTATTGTCATGCTTTTATTTTATTTTAAGGAAAAATATATCATGCACATCTCAGTGACTACCATGAGCACTGTATTCAAAATGCGTATTAAAAAGGACAGAGACCAGGTGTGGAAAATGTCAGCTCAAAATGGAAGTTACGAGCATGTGGAAGAGAGGAGATATAACAGAAAGTTTTACAACCTTGACTGTAATGGTTATTGCCATGGACAGCTATAACAAAAAAGAGGCTAACAAGTGACATCACAGCTCTGTATGATAGGGCTGCTTGCTTCTAGGCAGATGACCTGATTTGTGAAAAAAGCTGGAAGTTCTATGTGAAAAAAAACAGTACACGTATTCTTAAAACACCTTTGCAGTCTTCATTCCTTCATTTTCATTTACCTTACCTGCAGCTGCAAATTCTGAAGCCTGTTTATGTCATTGAAAACTGTCTGTCAGTGACAGCTTCCAGGACAGCTGAGATTCACAGATGTATGGCTCCTGTGAAGTCAGTTAACCTTTATGGAACTTCAGATTATTTGGTGAAAAAATTGCTAGGAAAAATTCTGTCTCAGATGTATACCCTTGCACCAGGAATAAAGTTGCTGATCATGCTAAACTGATTAGATTAGTGGTCAAATTGCACACGCTAATTAAGCATAAGCTGACACTAAGAAAAAGCCAATTCTATTTAGATATCAGAGATAAGATCTGGACTACTAAGACTTGGTATGGAAACAATTTTCACGTACATTACTATTGACTATTCCAGTCAATACTACAAAATACTTGTATAATAATTCTTCTTACCTGTTGCTTTAGACATGCCACCTGCTCTTCTCACAGAATCACAGAGTACTTCCTGTAACTATCACTAAGCTGTATACTTTAAGCATACCATCTAATCACAGTGAATAAAACCTGCAAACATACAGGTGCACGGATTTAATTTGTTCTGATTAGTGCCTACATTTTTTTCCTGACAATCTAATCCTACATCATTAAGCCTTTACCTATATTTCTGACTAGTTTTACTTCCTATACACCTGCCCTTCACCAGCCCTAGATCTCAGCTTTGATACAGCTCCTTCTGTCACATATCACTTTTGCAAAAGTACTAATCAAGCTTTCATGTTTATTACTCCTCCTAATGACTCACATCTACCACAAAACCACAGGGATGTAGAGAGGAAAATTATAATCACCTTAAAATAAAAGAACATCCTCAACACATGCTTATTTATTCCCATACTTTACTGAAGAAATGTTTTATAAGCCTTTCTGGCTTTGATATTCAGTTATAATTTATGTCAGCCAGAAGTTAATTTTTCCATGGGATAAAGACCATGCCTTCATTCATTAAGGAAATGCAGAGCTTGAGTTCATTCAAACATTAAGAGAGTCAATGAAGTAATTTACGAATAAATTAGCTGTCAGAGAGCTCTGGACTAATGTTAGTCTGTACTAAACTAGCAGTACAGATGTACCTCAAATTTAGTTATTAAACAATTAGTTGAGAAATTCCTCCATCTCCTGTGTGGACATTAGGGTAAATGACTGACAAAGTATTAATTATGGCTTCTCAGCCATTATTTTATTGTTCACAAAAAAAAATCACAATAAACCTTAAAAATCAGAAGAGTGAGCATAAGGAAGAGTAGAAAGGATAGACAGGACATGAAGAGAGTAACACAGTTAAACAAATGCACAATGAAACGCAGTCTCATTCTACATAAATTTTCCGTTTTAATGTTATACAGATTCACCTTAATCTGATACAAAATCATGCAATTTCTGGGATATGTTAACAAGTACCCAAAAAACTAGCTGAAATACTGTAATGATGACAAGAAAATACATGTGTCACTATAATAGAAATACATTTGAGCTTCTAGGTAAGGGGGGGAAGGAAAAAAAAATTATCTTTGTAAATGGGAATAAGTGATCTTAAACAGAAGCAAAAGACAAGAAATCAAGACTAAATTTTGAAATGTAACTACCAAGGTAAGTAAACCCAAGGCAATCTTACCCATGCTTTACCAGTGCATGAAATAGGGGATGGGGGGGGAGGCCAAGTAGATGTTGCTTTTATAAATGCCAGACATAAAAGATAGCAGTCTAAGAGATAATGAGCAGATGGGGCATGATAATTTTCTCCTAGAAAATGGCATTCAACTGATGATTGTATAGTTAATTAAATGCTGTTCATTAAATGCTGTTAATTAAATTTGAGCTCATCTTATCTGGTAATGGTTGTGTTTTGCTATATGCGGTATATATTTTGTATAAATGTGCATTTATTCATTTTGGAATGAAAAGGAACACAATAAATTTTTGATGCATCAGAGAAATTTCCATATTTTTAAATTTTAACATATCAGGTAATAAAAAACCTAAATTGATCAATATTATTGTTGTTTCCAGGCAATTCTGATTTAGAAAAGATGTCAAAAAGATTTAGAATTAAGAGTTCATTGAACAAGGTTACTGAAGGTTTTTTCTTTTTTTTGGTTTAAAAAAAGTTTCTAAATTTAATTTTTAAGACTTTAAAATAAAATATTTGTCAAAACAAAAGAGATAAGTCTCCTTTCGAATGCAAACATTTTTCTAATAGTTTTTCTGCTTCCACCATTTTAAGGGGGTTATTTATTTCATACAAACCCCGTAAAGTAGTCAAGAGTAAAATCCATTGTCTGTGAGAAATGATTGACATGTACAACTAGTTTAAAAATACTGCAAATTAGACACAATTATGAACTAAAGGGCAATTCTGTATTGCCAAGCAACACTGTACAGTTATCCTTACAACTGCTCAATTTAGTAGTACAATTACATAGCTGAGCAATCCAAATCAATGTGATTAATGTCCTGTAAGCAGGAAGTGAACGAACATCACTATTTACTGAATGTTGTGAAATTACCCCCTGTCTTCCCTAACTTTAATACCTAGGACCTAACCCGAAGTCAACAGTACATGTAGATAGTTTACATCTCCAAAACAGGGACTGTGCAGTACAGACCATCTTTTTGACATATTTTGTAGAATTTCACTTTCTCTAGATTACATAATTCATTTATGCTTTCTGCTGCATTTATCCTCTCTATTTCTAATGATTATTACTTCGGTTACCTTTTCTGTGGAGAGAGGGAAATCAATAGCAGAGAAAAAACCCCAAACAAACCAAAACAGAAAAACAGCACTCTGAGAAGTTTCATCTACACTACTTAGAAAATAGAGGTATATCTGTATGGACGTTCCCTTTTACCTATCACCCTGAGGCCAAGAATTCAAAGCACCTCTACCCAGCACAGGTAATGCATTTGTCATCTGAAACAGCACAGCTGGCATGTGGCCCCTGGATCCTGTTCAACATGCAGCAAAGCACTGCCTGGTTGGCACTTTTACATGTATGGACTTTTCCCATTTGATGTTATTGCTCCAAGTTTTTCTTAAAAGTTCAAAGTTCAGGGATGCAGCAGTGGTTGGTAATAGCAGAATACTTTTGTATGTGATGAAAATAAAGGATGATAACTGGTAAGGCATCCTACATTGCATTTTATTTCATGCATAGTTCTGACAATTAGAAAATATAATTTAAAATCCCAAATATTCTCAAGAAACACATATAAAAATGTTTCTACAGTGTTCAGCGGGAAATAATTCTGTTTAAGTCAAGAAACAAAGCAAATTTTTAGATCATACAAGAAAATGCTGCATGTGAAGGAACAACATTATGTTCCAAATCAGCTTATCTCTTCATGGAAGGGAATGTATGAAGAAAAACAGATAATACTGCTACTAGTGGTTAAGTACTACCTCTCCTGGCTAAGTAATACATTTCAGGTTGAACAAATGCTAGTTGCAGTAAAGCTTGATAGAGAGGTCTCACATATATTTTACCAATGGTGTCTATACTTCACATTGTCAGCCTTGCATAAAAGGAATTCTCCACATAAAGTACAATTGAGGAAATAGTAAGGATAGCATGCTTTCTTGCTTTCCTCTCCAAAACCTGTTGGGCAAGTCACATATTTTTAAACATAAATTTGAAAAGACTGTATGTGTGTTTAATTTTTCACGTATTTCTATCTCCAATGTATGACAATCAGTGTTTGGGCCTTGACAGGAAAAAGAGCCAGAATCATCCCAAACTATGTATGTCACACCTCTGACGAACTGACCAGACCTTTTCTCGAATGCATGGAACATATGGCAAAGTCCTAAAAACATGTCAATTTGTTTAAATATTATGAATTACACCTTGACGTAAGTGGTTCCTACTTTCTCTATAGCATCTTTCAACAGATCACACACACTTCAGCAGTTTCTTTTGACATTAAAATAAAACTGAACAGAATTCAAAATTGAACTAAATAGTTTCGTGGCCTGTCTATCCAGCCCACTGAGCAATTCTTCACAGCTGTAAAACAGCAGCACAAAAAGTGTTTTGGAATGATGAAAGGAATAGCCTTCCACCCTATATTAGCTAAGGATTTGGGAGATCATACGCTTATTGGGGCCTCTGTGGTCCCAGTAAGAGAAATTATGCATGAAAAGAGTTATTTTGCATAAGTATGTCTTTTTGTGTGGTACATCTGACGCATCCCAACATCCTATATGATTTATTGCATGTGACTACTAGACATTTTATAAACACCTGACAGTCTAGGCTTCCAAGTACCAGGAAAAGCCACCAAAAGCTATAAAAATACAGCATAAATGACATCTTACATGCTTTTTTAATGGGAGACAGGATTTAATGGTAAAACATGTGAAATCTCAATTATAGCAGAGTGTCTGGATGCATTAGCAATCACTGCTGGATCAAGCTGAATTTGGACCCACTACCCTCATGACTTAGGAGGGCATTGTTTCCACCCACTGGCTAGGATGCTTCCATGTCTTGCAGTAGTTCACAATAAAGGCATGTTGTTGAAGCAGTTTAAAAATGTTTTTATTGCTGTGTGACTTGTTCCTCAGAGACAGAGAGGATTTCAGCCAATGTGGCATCTTTTAGAAAATGTACTGTACTGATTCCCTCTATAACCTGGCCTTGAAAAGTAACTGCAGTTTGCTGGAAACACTTCCTAGAATCAGTTAAAGGGCTAGCATTCATCTTCTTTAAATTAAAGTGAAATTAAATCAAGCCAAATTCCAACCAGCTCTGCCTGCCAAGAAATTTCAGAGGACTGGCATCTCCAGAAGAATCCAAATGGGCTACAATGATGGCACAGCTCTGACTGGAACCCAAATAAGTTTTATAGCAATGAGGATGTGTAGATAAGAAAGCCAGAACTGAAGAATAACTACAGAATGTCACTCTTCAGGTCACAGGAAGCAGTCTCATATTATGACACAAATTAAAATTACAACTTTCCACAGAGAATCCTCACAGATGTCAGGAAAGGGATTGCACAAAGTTCAAGGGACAAATGCAGTATTTCCTTATTGCCAACCTTCAGATAGAAAATTGACTTTTCTTAAGTCCTGTTTATTTGTCCTTTGTTGCATCTCTTCCTATCAACTTTAATTTTTCCTCCCAATTCCATTTTTTGTTTTGTTTTGTTTTTCCATTAACATTCACTCCCTGAATTCTCAGCCCAATTGGTTCATCTCATTAAAAATATCAACACGTAAATAGTTAACATGTAGACAGGTGCACCGTTACTGGGATTTCACTATTCTCTCATTATGAATGTAGGACATGATAATTCCCATTCAAGTTATTCCTTTATCTGATTGCATACTAAAGAAGATGTAATGGCTTCATTTTGTAGGATTTTTTATCCATACCTTTCTTTTTTTTTTTTATGTTAAAAGAAAGTTTAAATTATGCCTGATTAACTAAATATGCAGAACACATGTACTTTGTAATGGTTCTGCATTTGACACTCTTAAAATATTACAAGTATTAAAATACAAGTGTAGATTATTATGGCTATGGATTTCAAAACTGGCTAGTACAATTATTTCTCTAATGTCACCCTAAGGTACTACTGAAAGTAGTTTTATAGCATTTAATTTCTCCAGTAAGTATAGCATCAGCCATATAACTTATGAAAACAGTACTCATAGAAATATGATGAAGCAGAGATTCTTCCAACTCCAGTAGCTTCAAATATCCCCATAGTATGATATATAGCGATTGCATGCAACAAGCAGAAAGCATGATTAACTTTTCAGCTTGCATAATGTAAGCCATAGCAAGTAGCAGAAAACCATGCTGGCTACCGAGCACATCCATTTCCTTTTACAATTGGAACTGGTGATGGATGTTGGTGTCTTGAAAAATAACAAGGCCAGAAAACTGGGTTCACAGCTCTCCAGCTGAGGTAGTTTATTATCTGGCTCCACCATAAAGAAAAGAAATTGAAGACTAAACAAAATGTATTTTAAAACATGTAGTAGAATATATGCATTTACTCCAGCCCCACATTAGTCTGGAATAGAGTCAGGATGTTCATTAGATTTCTTCCTGCTTCCCACTGGCCAATAACTGATACATTAACTATGTTCCATCAAGGATAATCCTCATATGGATTCAGTCATATACTGGCAAATAAAGAAGAATGGGTAAACTCATGTGTCTGATGCACATGAAAAGTGGGCAAACATTAAGTTGCCTAATGTACTAATTCACATTTACCTAAGATTCAGTACAGCATGGTTTATATCAACTGGAGTTTTATTTTAAGGTATTAAAGTCAATGCAGTGTTCTCTCTGGAAGTGTCTTTATGCCTCCGTTCTGCCACCTTATCTTTCCCAGGCAAGCTTAAAAAAACAAAACAAAACAAAACAAAACCCCAAACCTCAGGTCTTCTTGTATTATGACCAATACGACAGACTTCTTTTTTCTCCACTGAACTACTCTGAACCCACAAGCAAAGCTCAATTCACTGGAAACAAAGCAAAGTTCTTTATGGTACATACTTCTCTTCACTCTCTTCTCCCTCCCTAAATTAACCTTTTTCGCAAGAGTATATATGCGTATATTATGGTATTTGGAAATTGCACAAAGGAACACTTTCTCTGCTTGCTTTGATGGATGTACCAGAGGAGGCATTCTGTGTGTCTTTCACTTGACAGAATTCCATAAACAACTCAGGGAGAAGGAAAGGTTACTAACAGAAAGGAAAATGATATTGTTATTTCTTTTACATACCACAGGTTGCCAATGATAAATATAAAGTTTCTGTTGTCTTTTCAAAATCTTAATTTTCTAAAATCTAAATCACTGAAAAAGCTATTTTTTTCCTCAAATGGGTATAAATTTGTATAAAAAAGCTTTAAATATTAATTAATGTATATGCTCTACAATACTAATTAGCACATTAGATACATTAACACATATTTTAAGTCACCAAAAAAAAGTTTTGAAAAGTACCACTTTGCTAGAAAAAATTGAGGTCTCGGTTAATTAAAACTGACAGTAAGCATTTTGCCAAAGTTTGTGGCATATATAGAAAAAAATATTTGAATAAAACTTGTAACAAAAGAACCCATGAATACATGTTTATGTCTATGGGTAAGGTGAAAATATTTCATGTTTATCATTCAAGGAAGACACCTGAGTACAGTGCCACTTCTTAGAAGGATAGTTTGAATGTCCCTGATTCTAATGTTTCCTATTCTAGCTCACCAAAAAGCTACTGGGATGACTTTGATGTGAAAGCATTATTTGTCACTTACCAGATATATCTTATTCACTGCTGTGACAAACTGTAAATTTCCCATTTATTCCTGTAACATGCTCTGATGTAATGCACTCACAGCTTTCATAGAGGCTTCTTTGCATGCAAAGGAAGCTCTTCTAAACACATCCAATTCAAATCCCTAGTCATGGAGGAACTAAGCAAAACGGTGTCCAAAGCCCCTGTTTCACACTGTGTAGTAGGAATGCCACTCTCACTCCTTTGTCATTCTGCCCAGAATCTCCCGCAGATTTTGTCCTGGGCTGGTCAAAGGTAAAAACTACAACAAAACTCTGTGAAATGCATGGGTCTCTGGCTGTTGCAAATCAACTGTTCCAGTGATTCTTCAAAATTCTTTGTCCCAATTTATCATATCATTTTATCTGACACACAGTTTTGTGTTTTTTTCCTATTTAACTGCTGAGTCACTAGAAATTTGGGAAAATTGACATTTTGTATGAATTTTACTTTACAAAAATGAGATTTGCCTAATACTACACATATTGGAAATACTTCAGAATGCCACACACTACGCTGATTAAAACCACAAAATCTGTTGCTTCCACTATGCAGTGCTCTAATGCAATTGCATCGTTTTGCGTTCTAGAGGGGACAAGGAAATTCTTATGTATCATTTTGATTCTGACAGTGGCCAGATTAAACTTTGAAACACGAGTCTGAAATTCTGCATTTTAGAATGCAAGCATCACAAATTTAACATTTCAACTACTGTGACCCAAAGTCTATTTGAAGCTAGACAACTGAGGGTTATGTGTGTTTTTTTCTTACTTTCTTCCTAAAGAATAAAATATTCCTTCTAAAATTACTTGTGGCTGAATGCTTTTATTTAAAAATAAAATATCTGTAGCCAGGAAACAGGATTTATAAAGCTGTTCTGCTGAGAGGGTTTGTTGTGAGTCATCGTATAAAGTTGTGCCCTTTTTCTAGTTTTCTTTATTAATGCAATGCTGCATGTCTACTACAATCAGTTAGAACTGATTAGAAATCATTGTTTGAGCTGAGGTCTTTAAAATGGCTCCTTCAAGTTTTTAGTCTGTGTTATATGGTCTCACATTCTATTTTATTTACTTTAAATTGCAACAGTTTCCTTATTTTTTCTCTCAAATTCTGATGCGTCAGCTAAAAATAAAACATTTTTTAATATCCAAAAATCCTAACAGTAACTAAAAGGTTCATCATCCTCCTAAATTACTATGCATTCATACAGCTACTTAGTCTTACACTTTTAGAAGCAGCTCCAGTTTATTTGCTTCATTTCCATATGGCTCTATATCACATGGCCTACAGAGCAGCAGATTATGGTTTTGCACTTCCCTGAAAGGAACTATATCTTATAATAAAGACAAAGGTCTTGTATGAAAACTGTGCCCCAATGTTCAAGGGATTCAAAGAGGTAATTCTTGCTGATTCACACAAACGGTTGCAGTGCCCCATTTATGACATTTTATGATTAAGGTCTTGAACTAGAAAAGTTCTTAAGTATGTGCTTAAGTTATAATTCAATCAAAGCATTCACTTGTTTGAAATGGTTAAATGCTTTGTTGAATTGTGATCCAAATAAAGTGAACAAGCAATGAAAAAAAAGAAGCAATAAAATTTACTTATGCAGTAAATATTCTGAAGCCTATTTCAAGACTCTGCCCCATCTGCCAGCTATGCAGCTGCAACCACCACAGGCTGCAAGTGTACTCAAATTTGCTCATGCTAATAGTGAAACTGAAGCACTCAAATCTGTTTTCTCTTCTCTCTCTTCCCTTCCCCAAGGACATGCATATCTGTCTTTCACTCTGCATAGCCATCTATCTTGAGACACCTATGCTCACTTCACCTGCTCTTCTATGAAACTCTTGAGAGAACACATGGTGAAGAATCAAAGACGAAGTTCTGGCTCCTTTACAATGCTTCAGCGAAGATAATCATAGTACAGGAAAAAGTTACTGTAACACTTTTACTAGGACATCTGTCCAGTTAAAGAAGACTTCCCAGGTAATTTTTCTAAACAAATAGCCATATGCAAAAGTACTCTGTAGACTCCCTGGACATCGTACCCTTCTCCCATGAATGAACTCAAATTGCAATTAACTCTGCCTTTATCTGTGGTTTTCTCTCTTTTCTTTAGTTTTCTACAGCCACTTGAAACTCTTGCACTTATCAAAACATTTTACTACTGTTCAATATAAATAGGCTTGATCTTACCTCTTTAATCTTGATTTCGGCTTTCATTTTGAATTACCTACTTTATTCTCATGTGTCACTTTAGATTAATTTGTTATGCTAAGTACTTGCCAAATAAATAATGAGCTTTCAAATGAGTCCATATGTAATAAGGCAAGGATTCAATTATTCCTAACACTATTAACATTTTACTACTGTATCAGGGTCATCGCTGAAAATATGACAAGACACCTTTAGGATTTCCAAGAGCCTCAATCTCTTACTTGTGAACCATTTTACTGCTAAGACATTGGCTTCTAGTATCTGTAATAACGACAAAGAAGGGGCAATTCTTTGTAGTGATCCAGTGCAACCAGACACTCTTGATGTCACTTATTTCGGTACCAAACTTAAACTATTATAAAGTTTCTGCCTATTGTTCAAAACTATTATTTTGCAGAGGAGAAAGAGAATTAAGAGTCTGAGATTACGTAAAGAGAGATTTTTCTTTATTTCTTTTTTTAAGCAATATATGTCTTTGAGTTAATTTTGTTTCCTACCTGATCGCCCTTAAAATCAATACTTGTATGACAGCCACAGGTAAAGTTATTAGCTGCATTTGGGGCCCCACTGTGTGGAAGACTCTATGTAATTAAAGGTAGTCTCATGGACAATCTGCAGAGAGCACAGACCATGAGGAAAAAAGGAACAGAAGTACAAGCAGACGATGTGACACCATACCAGAGGTATGTGGGAAAGGGATCCATGCATCCTATTCCCAACTCCTGAAGCTGCCTTTGCCACATTGTGAATACCAACATCTGGGCTAAGGCAGTTTGAGGTATATTCTTATTCACTTTTCAAAATGTAGCCTGTCTCCTGGGATTGAGTCAGATCCTAAAATATTCTAAGATCACTCACAAATTCCCTTGAGAATTCTTTCAACACTACTGTAAAGAGGTGGAATATTATTTTCTTGAACAAAAAATATGCAGTTCCAAGGGTTTGATTTTTCCCCGTTTTTCTATAGCTGTTTTGCTGGCAAAAATGAAACGGGGGGGGTTGAAAGTACAAGATCAAAGAGAAAAAAATGTCATTTACATGTTTTCAGAATTTACATCCATAATTACACATTCAGTTCTCCTTCCTATTCTACTTACATCATTAGGAATGGACAAAAGGAAGCAGCCACTTGGATTGCAAAGTCCAGTCCTTTGCAATCCCTGAAAGCAAACAATAATCTAGCAGGATCAACATCTACATGTGCTTACATACTGCCAGGCAGAAAGCATTTTCAACACCTTGGAAGAAACTAAAAACTGAATGTCCAAAACACACAGCTATAAGGTGTCACAGCAGAGCAGGAAGGCTTGAGGGAATCACCAACATCCCAGGTCCTACCAGCAGGAAAGAATTTATGGAAGATTTTGAGGCCACATTGCCATGATTAACCACTGTCAAGTACCTATCTGCTTCTGGAGATTTAGAATCTGAAAACTCAAAAAACATGTCCTGTACAGTGGCACAGCTGCAGTCCTACTACGTGAATGAATCCCTGCACCTACGGAGACCCTAGGGCCTAACAGAGGTGACAAGACTCTCAGAGAGGCCTGTGTATGAATGCTGGCACTGAACACCAATATCTGGCCAAGGCACCAGTGAGGCAGAGCCCTGCTCCAAGGCATGTGCTCTATTCTCAGCTTGTGTAGAGGGATGGAAGAGTATGGCCCAGTAGACCAGTATCACTGTTTATTCATCATGTAAAATGGTGATAATGATTCTAGTAGATAGAAGACAGCTCCTTAAAGATCTCTGAGGGCTATGCATTTCAGGTCTTTTACATACTGTTTTTAACTGTGCCAAATAAACAAACAAAAAGCCATATAAAGGTACAGAATTATCACTATTGATCTTGGTACAGTGGAAATATGTCGTAAATCATACCATTGACAAAACCTAGTGAAGAGTGAGGATTTGCAACATGATCTCAAGTTCAGTTCTTTCTTGGCTTTGTATTAAAAAATTTTCTGCCAAAACGTGACCTAAAAAGAAGCCATATGTGATTCATTCAATTTAGACCCTAGATTCAGCTGACACGTGTACGTATTAGATGTTTTTCACCTCTTCTCTCTTCCCCAAAAGTTCTTCTGTTTGCTTAGCCGGATTCTTTTCAGTGGTTTGAGTGGTGACAAAACAGAATTATACTTGCAAATTTCCCCTTACCAGTAGCTGCCTGCATGCAGCCTTAGCCAGAATACAGCCCTTGGCACTAACAGCCTGACAGCAAGGGAATGATATTTCTATTTGCAGTAAAAGAGTTAATGGGAAAAATCCACGTTCAGGGCAGTCATCTAAGGTCAAAGACCATGAAATGATTTGGGGGCCAAATTGCACTTCTGTGTAGGAAACAAACACCATTTTTCACGTAATTTCAGAAGATAGTACTTGATATTTTCCAGAAAACCCTAAGAAGATGTAGTATAAGTGAATTTCAATGTATTCATTAATGAGCAAACTAAAACTTCAAGTTAGTTTGTTAAGTATAATTATGCTTCATTCAGTCATTTCTTTTTATTAGCCATTTTATGTTGCTGTAGTATTTATAGCCAAGTACATTTGCATGTGGGTTGGCAATGGAAGATGTGTTCTTTGCAGAAGGTTTGTCACAGAAAAAGTGGACTTTAGAGAAACTGATATTACGTGATTGTTACTCACTGCACTTGGAAAGGTTACAAGGAATAAACTAATTACTTTAACATTCATAGATTTGTCCAAGAAAAAAATAGTTACACTGTGAAATGCATGAGCAAATGAAATATAAAACATAGGAGAAGCCCTGGTAAATACGAGTAGGAGATTTTGATTACTCAGAACTAGATTGGAATACATTAAGGAAGATATAAGATTCATGTGATTTGGTATGCGATTGCTTTGAAACTTCATAGGTTATGTGTGAGCGCCTAGCAGTAAGATGAGAATATTATTGTTATGTCTGGGAAGAAGTACAACAAAAACTATGAGCTATATAAAGGTGGTGAAAAAGCTAAAGAACAGTTATTTCAATCTCAGTAAAGGTCCGCCTCTCAAGCTCTTGCTCAATTCTAGTCAGTCCTTACTCATGCAAATCTCCCACTAACTTCAAGAAGTTTTACCTGAACTGAAGCAAAACCAGTAACAATTGCTGGATGAAGATTTTTTAGCCCATCTGGCAAAAAAATGTGATACATTGCTGTGTGGGAAGAATCCATAGAAGTGAAGGGCTTATACTAAAACATCAACAGTGCACAAAACACATTTCAATCAAGTCAGCTGTTGTTTCAGAGATAGGGTCTGAAATGGTGGGGCGAGGCAGAAAAAAAAGAGGCAGGAGCTTCCCTTCTGCAATGAATTCTCCAGCAGAAATTACCAGCAGAAATGTAAAAGGCCTAGAAAGCTCACATTTTATTTATTGCCATTAGCAATGCACCTATAATGGCAAAATGATCGACGTAAATGGAATTGTTCTCAGAAGGGAAGCTGTGAATGTCATGTCATCAGAGACACTTAGTGTGAGATGGAAAAGTTACGTTAAGGAACACAGGAGAATGAACTTAACAGGTAGGAGTGAAAAAAAAAGAAAAAGAAACTGTACTTCATAATCTTGCTTTCATAGTCTCAGACACTGGGGTAAGGTCAGCTCATAAACCAACAGAGGTGAAAACCACACTCGCAGCCCCCTTGGCTAGCAGCACACTGAGGGGCAGCGGCTCCATGCAGGCTCAGCACCTGAGGAGCCAGAGCCAGGCCTGCGCTGCAGCCCACCATGGCTGGCCCATGGGGAAAGGCTTGTTGTCTCAGAGTCTAAGACCTTACCTGAGCTCTATCAAGTTCTCCAGCAATATCCAGCCCCTGGCCAGACAGGCATTACCAGTGCTCTCCTCGCCTCCTCCTCCTCCTCCTCCTGGACACGGGGATCCATGCACTCCCTCACCTCAGCAGGACAGTCCCCGTCTCCTCACAAAATCTAAGCAACACCTGCCTTGGTCCCCGGAAGAGGTCTTGGAGACACGGGAATAGTTTTGAAAGCCCAGAGGCCATTATAGCTTCAGAAAACTCCTCACAGAGGCAGGAAGGCAGTGCTGCAGCTTCTTATGGCGATTGTGAAGCAGCCGTTGCTCCTCTTGCCCTGCTTTCACTGAGGCCTGAGAAGGCAGGACCAACAGCAGAGGTAAAGGGAAGCGAGCACATGTCAGCTTCTGGGGCCAGAGTTTTCAGTTTCGTGTTTAAAAAAAAGAAAAAAAGCCTGTTAGCAAAAGTAAGTTTTGGGGAGAAAATGGAAATGAATGGTTCCAGTGAGAGAAAAAAGACAAAGAAAAGCCCCATGTGGTAATTTCTACCACACCAGAGCTTTCTAAAATGAAAGCAAGAAAAAGAAAAGAAATTTAACAAGAAAGATGTGTTTTATTTTGAAGGAATTATTTCTAGAGCAACACTATCCAAGCATATATCAACTGACCAATTATGTTTTAAATGAAGATTCCTTCTCTTACGCACCTTATGCACAGTTACATATCAGGCACATTATGAGTGACTGAAATATAATGCATTTTCAAGTTGTCTTGATGACTAGAAACCCTAGTCAAAAAAAAAAAAAAATACTGCAGAGTTTTGTGCTGTGGTTCCAGGTAGTCTACAACCTATAGTTTCAATTATTCTGTTACAATGAAAAAGATTACTTGAAACAAATGTAGAAATATGGAATTTTAATATGTATGTAATAAGCTAGGAAGCAGGTGATTCTGATCAGTGCTTCTGACAGGACACAGTCCAGTAAACCTGGACAGGATTTCTCTTATCTAACTACAACTTTAGGCTTCTAAAAGTTAGATATTCAGCCAAAACTATCTGTCCCCTTTCTCACAGCCAAATGAGACAGGTAAATGCCTCCAGCATATTACTTATCCCATGTATCTCATAAGTCACATTTTGCATTATGCCTATGCTAATTTAATAATGAGTTACCACTCCAGGGAGCACCACTTTTCACTCTCCACTTCTATCAAGCTTGTACCTACACTGCATCCTCTCTCCTGTCTCTCGCACTTGTCTGACAATGTGATAAGCCGATTGTATTGGGTTTGCGTGGCAAGGTTTCAGTAGTGGGGGGGTTACAGGAGTAGCTTCTGTGAGATGCTGTTAGAAACTTCCTCTATGTCCAATAGAGCCAGTGCCAGCTGGTTCCAAGACGGACTCACCACTGGCTGAGCCCATCAGCGACGGTGGTAGCACCTCTGGGATAACATATTTAAGAAGGGGAAAACCCTGCTGCACAACAGCAGCCAGAAGAGAGGAATGAGAATATGTGAGGGAAACAACTCTGCAGACACCAAGGTCTGTGAAGAAGGAGGGGGAGGAGGTGCTCCAGGCACCAGAGCAGAGATTCTCTTGTAGCCCATGGTGAAGACTGTGGTGAAGCAGTCTGTCCCCCTGCAGCCCACGGAGGTCCATGATGGAACCGGTGGATGTGCCCGAAGGAAGCTGTGATACCATGGAGACCACACGCTGGAGCAGGTTCCTGGCAGGACCTGTGACCCTAAGGACAGAGGAGCCCATGCTAGAGCAGGTTTGCTGGCAGGACTTGTGACCCCATGGGGGACCTATGTTGGAGGAGTCCATTCCTGAAGGACTGCACCCTGTGGAAAGGACACATGGAAAGAACCCGCACTGGAGAACTGGAACTCATGGGAAGGGCTCACATTGGAGAAGTTAGTGGAAGACTGTCTCCTATGGGAGGGACCCCACACTGGAGCAGGGGAAGAGAGTGAGGAGGAAGGAGTGGCAGAGACAACGTGTGACGAACTGACTGCAACCCCCATTCCCTGTCCCCCTGTGCCGCTCATGGGGAGGAGGTAGAGAAATTGGGAGTGAAGTTGAGCCTGGGAAGAAGGGAGGGGTGGGAGGAAGGTGCTTTAAGATTTGGGTTTTATTTCTCATTACCCTACTCTGATTTGACTGGTAATAAATTAAATTAATCTCCCCAAGTCGAGTCTGGTTTTTGCCCGTGATGATAATTGCTGAGTGATCTCCCTGTCCTTATCTTGACCCATGAGCCTTTCATCATATTTTTCTCCTCTTGTCCAGTTCAGGAGGGGGAGTGATAGAGTGTCTTGGTGGCACCTGGCATCCAGCTAAGGTCAACCCACCACACTGATTCAGGGAGCTATGACAGCACAAAACTAATCCTCAACAGAAAGTAAAAATATTTTTCTCCCTGTTTTCAGATGAAATAATACTTGGAGCGATCCCTCTCTGACTTCAGCA
>NW_009221151.1:0-8887 GCF_000690835.1 Fulmarus glacialis | reverse complement strand
GATGTCTTGATTGTTAGAAGGCAAAAGTTTGGATAGTTTATCTATCCTAAGATAACCTATTTCTTTTTAATATTAGAACAATTAAATCACACGTAGTGTATTTCAAAGTTAGAAGGTATTAGTCCAAGAGAACTAACAGAAGGTTAAGGGAGAAGCAGAAGTGGGAGCTTTCTGTACACATAAGATATTTTCCTGTTGGGAAGTCAGAATTTTAAAATTTTGTTACCAGTTTGATAGTAAACAAATTGGATAACAGTTGAGGCCAAATTTTATAGAAGTTGGGATGTTACTTTTAATTAACATAGCATGATTTATTTGCCCAAATAAATTCTCCGCATGATATAATGAATTAGTTATTTATTTCTTAATGTCTGGGAATCAAAACAAATCTTGGAGGTCACTGACATTTGGAGGTTTTGTTCTGTCATTATACACTCATAAAAGTTAATTGGTGCTTGTCTGAGTTCAACATTAAATTCTAAGATGAGTTAAGAGAATGTGTTAATTACTGTTCATTACCCTAAGAGTTCATGTGAAGCTACTTGGAAATTACAGTTAACAGAGCTGATGGAGAATATGCTGGGTTTTTTTTTTGGGGGGGGGAGGCATTAATAGAGAAGGTCAGAAGCTGATCTGTCAAAAGTGAAACTTTTTGACAATATCTGTCTTGTTTGATGAAAGTTTAATGGGAAAAGATTTCTTAGTCTCAAATAGGGATTGATTTCTGCTCACATTGCAGAGAAGATCAAGTCACTTTTTGAGGTAAAGTGACTCACTGCAGTATGAGAGATTTTTGGTTGACTATCTCTGCTTGATTTGTGTTAGGTGTGGAATCTCTACCAATTTTCCTCTGTGCTGGGAGTACATGTAATCAGCAGCAGGTTTTGGGCTATTTTGTAAAGTCTATTTTCTTTCTGAAATTTTCATTAAAATACTTCAGAAGGATCTGGGTTCCTCCCAATAAAGATAGATCTTGAAGAAATGACAAGGATTTTAACAGTATTTTTAAGGGCTGGTTGTAAACATGAATGGGAGATGGATTTTCAAGCTCACAAATTTTCTTGAATTTTTTTTGGGAAAAAAAGAAACCTATACATCTTTCAACAATATTAATATTTCATTGTAGCACATACCTAGTCACCATCTGTCTATCTATCTCTCTATATATGCATAAGATGTGAATTAGAGGTCAGGAACTTTTTGTGACTAGATGCACTAAGAAAATGGAGTGTGACACTGATACTTTTTTTCTTTCATGGATTGGTTTAGCATGCTTAGCCAAGATATGGGAATATCTCACCCAAGATATAAATCAATACCTGACTCTACTTATGGAGACTCAAAACACCTATCTCCAAATTTCCTATTTCCTATTGTAGCCAGGGCTACAATACTATGAAATGATTTGGGGTGCAGTAAAGGACTTCTTGTATCCACCACTGAAGCTATTTAAGAAATCTATCAAGATCTCTTTAGAGATGTGTGTATGGTGAAAGTATGGAACTGGAGGCTGCATATTTTAAATGAAACATGCTCCTGCAGATTATTTCCACATTTTACATCAAATAGTTGCTAGCTGCCTTATGCAGTCATTTTCTGTACATGAAGACTTCTGTTGGTTTTCAGCTTCACAGGTCGGCTAAAAATGAAGCTGTCTCAAAATGGGAATCAAATTTGATGGAGGTACCTAGGTTACCTCATTCAGGGTTACGAATTTTCATGATGTTTAGGTCTTTTTTAGGATCTGTCTTTAAATTATTTGTGCATAATTTAAGACACAGGAAGAGAGGTGGGATGTCAGGATGTTCCTGTCAACTCCAACTGTGGACAGAAAAATGCCTATTCTGCCCTTACACTGAGCAGCATCCCTGAAACTATCACTATGTTCCTCAACCTTGTAACACATACTGAACTGAAGCTGTCTTTTTTTCTCTTTAATCCAGATCCTTTTACCACCCCGGTTCAAGGCACAAAAATAGTTCTGAGTAAGCAGTGGTTCTGATTTAACTTTCAAAGTAATTTACCAGCAAAGTAATTTACCAGCAGCTTCATGGCTTAGAGGTCAGGTCTGCTGAGCTGATTAGTGTTCTGGTAAAGACACTTTAATAATCCCATCTGAAGCTTGTCCAGTTCTCTACGTTCAATACTTTTTCAGTTTTGATAATGTCTGTACCAAAGGTAACCTGGAATATTATCTACATATTTATAATATTGCTCTTCCTGAGCATAGGAATAATGGTTGGTACTTCAGAGAAAGATGTAACATTGGAAGAAAGCAAAATTAAAGCAGCAGCCTGCTTGAATACAGGGTCATGACTGTATAGGTTGTGGAACATGGACTTAATTACAGGCCATTGTGAGTGGGTGTGGGAACATCCGAAACTCGTGGAACCTACGGCCTGTTGAAATCCTGGTATCACCAGTGGTGGGGACAAAACTTCCATTGACTTCATGGTCTTTGAGATAGGCCTGCCAATAGAGGAACCTGATTTCAGCTGCATTTTACTAGCTTTTAGAAATCAGACAGTACAAGCCAGGTGATATCAAGCTGCTGTAATATCTTTTATTTTTACTTTTTTCAAGACAGTGAAAATTAGAGATAAATGAGATATTATAAAATCAGTGAGATACTACACATTGAAAGAGACTTTAATGGAGATGAGAGCATTTAGAAGGAGAAAGACACACACTAGAAATATGTAATTTCCTTTCTTTTTTTCCTAAATTAATTTTCCCACATGAAAGTCTTTATAGATTAGCTGGGGAATTAGAAGATCTGAAATAATGTTAACTCTTGACTAAGAATAAAAGGAAAACAAAGAAGCAGCATAATTATGAGATAACCATTAGAAAGTTCTTAGTGCTAATGTGCGGCAGAGGTCAGAATACTCATGATTTATAATCAACATCAAGAGAATAAAAGACTGCTAAGAAGGGCTTCTCTTCAGAGAAGTGTTAGAATGCTGTACAGCTAATAGCATTTTCTTCATGTGGATGACTTTGTCAGTGAATACAATAAGCTGATCCATTAGACAGACCTATTCAATGTAAATCCACTTAATATTAATACCTAAAAGGTTTAAAACACTTTAGAGATCATCTTGCACAGAGCTATTATTAAAAGGCAGAACTATGTTTGCCCTGTCTCACATTCAGACAAAGCTCAAGAACCAGTGGAAAAGATGGACAGATGGCCTTTAACGCATAAAAGAGTATGATGGAACAATAGACGTGTCTGAGTATTGCTTATTGTCAAAAACCAGTAAGCCACATTCTGCAGAATGTTCAGCAGCCTGAAAAGCCATTCAACCAACAGGATTTGAAGATCATTAACAGGTGGTAGCATGAGAAAGCAGTAAAGGTTCATACTTATGTTTGAGATAGCCTTTTAGATCTATGATGTTGGGAACTATAAATTTCCCTGTATGAGAGAGTCCCAAGTTATCAGAGCTATCTTGGACTCAAAAGGAAGGCATGGTTAATTTTCATCCCTTTAAAACCATGTGCCACTCCTCTATCAGTTAGCTGCTGAAATACATCTCCAAAGAACTCCTCTTTATACACATGCTCTTCCACAAACTGATCCAAATAAATTTGGGACTGATCCGCTGAAACAATTTACGGTGTTTCCCTGATCCCATATTTTCAAGTCAGTACACAAGTCAGCATGTACTGAACAATATTCAGTAGCACAAACTCAGCTCAATAGTATTGCTCACCACTTATTAAAAGCATCCTGCTTATGGAGCAAGTAGAAGAAAGCTGGACCCATGAAGCTGTTTATAATATACAAAATAAACTTCATTGGTTCGGCAAAAATAGGATGTGTCTACATAAATTTCAGCACGATGTAATGGTATTTTGTCTGTTGATTCTGTGTATGTATACCTATACAAATATACATCTGTAACACTCCGTGTAGATCAGCAAGGCTATCAAAACCAAAGCAAACCCTACTCTGAAGACTTGATGGACAGGATAGAGTCAGCTATCTCAACATTATCTTGTAATAGAGTTCTGGAACAGTAAATCATCAGAGACTCCTCACTGTCCGGTCCTTTGAGGTAATCTTAGGAGTGTGATGACAAAATTGTAGGGCAAATCCACAAGGCTGCTCAGCCATTATTAGCATCCTTCAGAGATCCCCAGTCATGGCCTGTTCAACGGGAGACCGGAATAGGGAGATAGAATCCTCTACAGACAGAACGACCTCCACATGTTCCATTTGTAGATGCTCATGCAAACTTTAGGAGTTAATAATGTTAATCTTCTTACCAAATGAGGCAGAGACAGACAAGACATTTGGTAGAGTATTCTGTTGGGTTTTATGTATTTTTTGTATCATTGTAGGAACACCTAAAAGCACTAGTTAAGGTATGAGTCCGTTCCGTCAGGCAGGCACAATACAAACTACGAACAAAAAACTGTTTGAATGTACATGGCACAAATGTTTTCAAATTAATGTTATTAATGTTGTGCTTTACTTGTAACTGGTGAGTGATTTTTTTGTGTTTGTTGTTGTTGTTGTTGTTGTTGTATATATGAGTGTTTCCACCATAATAATGGGTGGTACAGACATCCTTGTTTATACAGAGATTTTAAAGAAGTAAAAATATATGATATTTCAATACATTGTACTGCAACAGGATGGAGCACACATAATAGATAGTGTCTCTGAATTAAATTCTCTGTTAATGTTAAAAGGCAGTGTATGTTAGATCTTTAACAGAAAAAAACATAACTTTGAATTTTTACATTTTCTGAGTTGTTTATTTTCTTTGCTAATGGGCAGGTTTTTGATTACTTACGTACAAGACCTTCAGTGATGAAAACTGCAAGAGACTGTAAGTAATTATCTGTGAAATTGCTGGCTGCTGATTATTTTTGTCTCTGAAATATTGAAACATTGTAGGCAACAGCAGGACACTTTCAATGAAATAGCACTAGGATGGGGAAAAATGTAAGCAAAGACAGACTCCATTTGAATAACCTCTTGATTGCTACTAAAATCCACAATGAATGAGAAAATTTAGTTAAGCAAATGTCCAGTGTTTTATAGTTAAAACACTATATTAATCTTGCACACAACAGATTATGAGTGATGGATTGGTTATTAACAAATAGAATGGGCTTTGGGAAATGGAGGAGAAATATAAATGTTATGACCAGAAGCTAGCCATAGCTGCAGTATAAGAACAGATTTGTATCCAATCTGTTTCATTCCTGGAAGTCCAGGTATCTTGGGTTTCAAAAGCCTGATGTGAAGACGACTAAGACATTTACTAAATGCCTCTGTGACAATGGAAAAGACAGCAACACTCTCCAAGTGGCTAAAGGTGAAAGTGAGAAAATATCTGGTGTCTCTTGACTTAGTGTCACAGAGCCAGGTTTCTCTCAGTGTTGCCCAGTGACAGGACAAGAGACAAATTGAAATACAGGAAATTCCACTTAAACAGAAGAAAAAAACTTTTTCACTGTGAGGGTGATCAAACACCATTGGAAGAGGAACAGAAAGAAACACACTTGGAACGGATTACCAAGCGAGGTTTTGGATTCTCCATCTTTGGAGGTACTCAAAATCTGACGGGACAAGGATCTGAGCAATGTAGTTTAGCTGACTCTCCTTTGAGCATCTCCTTGATGGTTGGACTAGACCATCTCCAGAGGTAACTTCCAACCTCAACCATTCAGTGATTTTGTCTACCAGTAGAAGTACCCAAAGATAAGAACAAGTCTTGGGATGACAAAATAGAAGTATGACTTTGAAACTTGGAATTGTACTTTGCCATTTTTCACAGAGTCTCAGAATCATTGAGGTTTTTAGCAATCTCAAGAATGACCTTTGGTTACATTAAACTGTTTGAGCAAGAAATATCTGCAAATTCTAAGAGACAAATGGTGCCATTGGGAAGAGGCGGGAGAAAGGACAGTATGTGGCTCTTGCAGTGGAAAAGAAAAGCTTTTTTCTAGGCTGGCAAGACACACTTATTTGATGAACTTTCAAATTAATATTATTAAATGTGTGACCAGAAAAGCAACTGATGCATGACTGTAACTAGTCCTGGTTCAGTAAAAGTTCTCTTTAGTACCAAGTGTATATGTTTTGGGAAGTTTGGACCCTGGTTGTCGTGGTTTAACCCCAGCCAGCAACTAAGCCCCACATGGCTGCTCACTCACTCCCCCTCAGTGGGATGGGGGAGAGAATCGGAAGGGTAAAAGTGAGAAAACTCGTGGGTTGAGATAAAGACAGTTTAATAAAAGAAGCAAAAGCCACAAATGCAAGCAAAGCAAAATAAGGAATTCATTCACCACTTCCCATCGGCAGGCAGGTGTTCAGCCATCTCCAGGAAAGCAGGGCTCCATCACACGTAATGGTTACTTGGGAAGACAAACACTATCACTCTGAACATCCCCCACTCCCTTCTTCTTCCCCCAGCTTTATATGCTGAGCATGACACCATAGGGTATGGAACATCTCTTGGTCAGTTGGGGTCAGCTGTAGCAGCCCCATCCCAACTTCTTGTGCCCCCCCAGCCTACTCACTGGTGGGGTGGTGTGAGAAGCAGAAAAGGCCTTGACAGTGTGTAACCACTGCTCAGCAATAACAAAAACTTATCTGTATTATCAACACTGTTTCCAGCACAAATCCAAAACATAGACCCATGCCAGATACTGTGAAGAAAATTAACTCTATCCCAGCCAAAACCAGCACAGTGATACATCCTCAACAATCTTCGGCAGGTGCATAGGAGAATATACTGTGATTCCCTTTGCCATCTCTCCCCATTAATCTTAATGTGAGCTGAAAAATAGACTGCAATTTTATATACAGATAGGGGAGATTGGCAAACTCCTATATGAACCCCTGAGCGAAGAATAAACTTATTCTGATTCTACTACTGCTTGGCTGAATTTCTTAGGACAACCTCAATTTGTCTGCTCCATAAAAGTGTATATACATCAAATTTCAAAAAGTGGTAACAAAAACAAAGACCTTCTTCCAACTGAGGTTTCATCAGTGCTGAGACAGGAAGAATCACTTTCTCCTTCCTGCATGTTATGGGCTATTTTTCTTCTCAGAATAAGTAAAATTTGCATTCAACAAGATTGAATGACTGACTTGCATTCGGGTTTCAGTCTGTTGTAACTCCAGTTCCTCTTGGTAGTGCTGCTGCCTGGTAAAAAAAGTGGTTATTTAGATAATTTGTTTTGGTGCCTTTGATTCCAACTTCCTTTTTCCTCCACCCTCTTAAGTGTAATAGTCTGCACGTGCTTCAAGATTTTATCTTGTTGGTTTCAAATCTTTTTCTAACATATGACCCTACTGAAATCTAACCCTTGATGCAGTCCTACTTTCCTATTCCTTCTAACAAAAAATTGTACAAACATTCTGAACAAGATTGTCATATTTTCCTCCCTGTTACATATTTTTGTTTCATTGATTTGTAATGAATGATTTTACATGAAGTGTCATACTTCTTTTTTGTACTGTATTTAACATATTTGAAAGACTAATTCCTTTCTTAAATGTATCATGAAACCTTACATCAACGCAAAACTTCATAGAAAGGGAGTGTATGTAGGAATTAAATATGTGGGGAAAAGAACTCACAAAGCCACAGTCATTCTTATTGTACTTATGTAGAGTAGAGGTGTCCAGTAGATGTGATAGCCTGGCAAAGTCTTTTTAGGAGCAGAATTGTTGATCTTCTTAATCCTGCTGACATTTTAAAAAATATATATATTTCTCTGAATAATATTTTAAAATACTTTCTATAGCATAATATTCTTCTTCAGTTCATAGAAATCTTTTCACTGACTTCAGTGGACTTTTGTTTGAATCCCTGGGAGAAACAAAAATGGGGAATACACTTCTTAAGAAACAAGGGAGAACACCTGCATATTAGAAATGGCTCCAAAATGGCCAACATTTTTTTTTTTACTTTTATGGATATCGTTATCTTAAATTTATAGCTTTTTTTTGGGAATACTTTTAAAGAAATATTTATAGTATTCGCTACGTTAGAACTAGAAAGCTTTTGAGAATCATACACTGATTCCTCAATAATACCTTAGCAGTACTTTGTTGGCATAGCACACTGTTAACACCCTCAGGAACGCCGACATAAAGCCCAATTCATAAAGAATAAAAACTCATTTTTTCCCCAGAGACTTCACAGTAAGTACTGCAATGCAGTGGTCCCTTGACTTTGTGGTATAAATTATGCTTAACTACTGTATTTTTTTTTCCTCAGTTTGAAATTGGGCACCTCTCAATTCTACTTAAGAATTATTATATGGGAAAAAGAAGAGACATACTTACAAAGCTGTGATTTTGAGATTCACACACTGTTTATCACCTTCTGTTTCCTTCTCTTCCATGTATAAATATATTAAGGTCATTAGCTAATTGAAGGGCACAGAAATATCAAGTTATTAGCACAAGCATCAAACACTTATGAATGCTGAAACCCTTCTGTGTTTCCCAATAGGGTCTTTTTTTTCTCTAATTTGAAAAAGAGGTATCAGACCTTTCGTGGAAATAAATAAGTAAATAGGTGGTAAGATGATAGGATGCAGATTCTTTGCCAGAAAATATTGTGCATACTTGCAAAATTGCTCTAAATACTTGCACAATAGGGAAATGCCAAACAGAGGTACAAGGCAGAAAATCATAGATTGTTCCATTAAAGAAATCATAACACAGGCCAAGAACAAAAACGTCCATTCAAATCAAATACCTTATAGAGGGCTTTATGAACAAAAAAAAACTATCCATACTGATATGAAGAGTTTTACTAGTCATTGGCTTAAAGCCAATTGCTTACTTTTAGAGTTGTTTGTATCTAAGTCCTTAAGTCTTAGAATCATAGAATCACAGAATCAT
>NW_009221150.1:28204-46082 GCF_000690835.1 Fulmarus glacialis | reverse complement strand
GCCCAGCTTGGTGTCATCCATCCATTAATTCCACCCTACATCCATTTCTTTTTCCCTTTGCCATTGAATGGGTCCATTTGTATTCCACTTTCTTTTTCATAACTTTTTGGGGGCATTTGGAATAGTCTGTCAGTTCTACCCAGAGCATTTTCTTAAAATCCATCATTAAGCTCTAAACATCTCTCCAGCTTGAGTCCTAACTCTTATCTTCTGTGACATATTCATAAACCAAATTGTGGAGAATTTGTTGTCCTATGCTCAGGAAGATTAGAAGGTGACTGAGGAGCGCAACAGAGCCTGTCTACACACAGCAGCTGACCATAAATAATTTCATACTATAATGCCATTTAGAATAGAGCTCTTGCATTGCTAGTAACAAAGAAAGCAAAAAATATGGCTTTAAATGGATTAAGAAACCTAAAACAACAGCTTTTGTACTCTAATCAAAATTCAGGAAGCTCAAAACTTTTTCCAAGCCTAACGGTGATATTCCAAATACTTCCATTGCAGAGAACATGAGGAAGCCGGTCCACATTGATATCACTGAAGATGTAAAAATACCTGTTAGGAGACACAACATAGAGCTTCCCACGTCACCACTACGTGTACAACATACATCAAACTTAGATGACAACCAGAACAGGTACTTATATAAAATAGGCAGTAGTTAAGCTATAATTAAGTTCTGGGAAAGGTATTTCATGATGGTCTTATATTTGGGGTATTAAGTAAACATAAATATACCATTCTAAGATGAAGAAGTTTCACAATCACTCCTGGCATTCCAGTGATACTCTTACTATTAGAGAGTAAATAAATGTATTCTAAATAAAAAACTGTACATGAAGCTGAGAGATTTGTAAAAAAATAATCTTTCTTTACTCATGTCAGGTACATACACTAAGTTTATCTCACAGAGCAGGCTATTTAAACAGCATTTTCCACTTACTTACACTGTTTTCCCATCCAACTTCAGACACCCTAAAGTGACTGACTCACACACTGGCTGCTCATAACTGCTTAAGAATCAGGCCTTTTTAAGATGTGTGGAAAAATATTCTTAAATTGTTTTGAAATTAATACTCAGAACGTTTTTAATCTTATAGATCTTATATCTTGTATTTCATAGGCTGCTTTTATTCATTTTACAAGGTTACAAAAGCAAGTATTGGACAGCAGAAGGCAGCATCTCTCAGAGAAAGTAAAATACCAGCATAATGTAAGTAAGTTTATTGTTCTCACTGATGTAAAGCTAAAAATGTGCAGCAAAGACTGTATTTTTAAGTGATTTTTCAAAGAGTCACCAAATCTCATGGATACAGAAACATGTGAAGTCTTCATATTTAAGGCTATACTGATATGTTATTTGCCAGTCATATTTTGTATTTGTTCCTGCTATTTCTTATGTATTTCTTGAAAGGCTCACATTGTTCTAGGCATTTTCCAAAATGCTTAAGAATATCTGTGCTCTAAGCTAGTCACAAAGGACAGAGATTATGGGAAAGAGACTGAGGCCAACAGCAGGCAAATTAAAAATAATATGCAGAAATGTGAAATGATTAAATGTGAGAAGCATAGACAGAAGTGAGTCTTTAAGAGGAACTTAAGTATAAGTTTCAGTGGATATAATTGGGAAGTTATTGAGGTTACAGCGAAAAACGTTCTCTAGATGGAATTTAGGCTTTTTTTAATGACCCATTCCACTGTTGTGTAAAAAACCAACCAAACAAAAAACCCAACCAAGTTAGTAAATGTTAGAAGGCACTTAGTTCAGGCTACTCAGACTTGCTTGATAACATAGCTCTACTGACTCCTGCTATTCATATCAGATAGGACCCTGAGGAAAAGACGGTTGCAAAAGATGCTTGCACAGTATTGTTCGTATGTTCTTGGCCCATTCATGTTGCCAAAGCACATTTTGCTAGAGTGAGAAAGACAGATGTTTTTCTAGTGTTAGAAGTTCCTTTCTTTTGAGTCAGGAAGAATTACTTAGTATGGGTGAAAAGTTTAGCTGTCTAATGTGTTTCAACCAAGATCACTACGAGCTGCCACTACTTTTTGGGTATCACATTAAGTCAGCCTTCCTTTATGACTCTTTTTCATCTGTTTCTTGAAGACAGAGGACATATTTTAGATTTAGTGTGGCCAGAAATAACGGATCAAAATGATAGCTAAGTTTCTCCTCAACCTCCACTTGTATGGATAGATTTACATCAGTTCATCAAAACACATGATAATGCAGTGTGCACACACAGAAAGCTAATTTAATTTATGGATCAAAAAATAAAGTCTAAGGCCTATATGTTGCAAATACTGGTTTTAAAATCTTCATAAGTTGAAGTATATCCAATTTAAGTAATTAAGATATATCCACTTTATTAAACAGAAAGAGGGGCTATAAAAGTCATAATTTTCAGCTTTCTGGAAACGTACAGTTTTGAGGTACAAAGATTTTGTGCAAGGCTTTTGCACTCCATTAGTAGTTTGTGCTGCTTTCACTGGATAAGTTGGACTACAGGCATTACTTCCATGTAGCTGTGGATACAGTGACATTTCATGAGTTTTGCCTTCAAATTTCTCCTTGTGTTCTGCTTGAGATAGCATTGTTGGTATCACAACATGCTGGAGTTCTCTCCTCAATGGAGTAAAATATTTTCCATTTTACTACTTAAGAACCAAGTCAGCAGATCATTTACTTACACATCTAAAGCTAAAAATGTATTTATACCCATCTCTCCTCAGAATAACATTTGTTTGCATGCTTCAACTTAAGTAGGTACTTATGTGTTTCCCTGAAATAAGCCCTTAATACCTTAGGTTTTTAATGAAAAAATCGTATCAGAATATGTGAAAAATTTCTCTTGTATATGGTAAATGTGCAGAGGTGTAAAAGATGAAGAAAGGTTTGATTACTTTGAATTTTATGCTTACATCAGAACAGTTTCAGAAAAATAAAATGTCTCTCTTCTATGTTTTGTCTAGTTATCACAAGTAACAGAATTAACGTATGCTGACTCTACTACGGAACATGAAGACAACATAGCAAGAGCTTTTAGTGCCTGTCCGTTGTCCTCTTCTGTTTTTTGGTCCTCTAACTGTACACAATTTTCAGAAGAAAATTTCAACACAAACCTAATGGGCAACACTTGGGAACAAACCTATGAAGAGAAGCTGCAAAACCAGGTTTGATTAATATTTTGTCATTTCCGCAGAATTATTTTAAACTTTCATTTATTTGGGGTGTAGAATTAGTGTAATGGTGAAGATAATTATGAATGATAAACATTTCTTGTAGGCTGGTGGCAATGAATATTCCATATATATAAATACATTTCTTACATTGTTATGAAATATGCTTAACTTGAGCTTTTGTTCACTGGGCTCTCAGTATCGCTGATATCCGCAGAAAGAGAGTTAGTCACAGACCGCTGGCTTTCTTTTGTTTCTGGCTTGTAAAGTTCGCTAAAGAAAGCTGAAATGTATTACAGTTATAAATACAGCTTTCTTAAATGTACAATTAGTATAACTGGGTAACATATGATCCCAGTTGATCACTGTGACCTAATTTTTAATCATGCAGTGTCTCAATGAGTAACACAGTTCTTACAGTATTCTCAATGCTCATAAAAGGATTGAGGAAAGCCTGCTGTTTAACTCAAGTTAAGTTTAAGAAATGATTTAAAGTTATTTGTTCTGGTGCATGTTACCGTTTTTTTTCTTTTTCTTAACTTTGGGATTCTTGGAAGAATCATCCTTAGAAAAGTAATAGCAAATATAAGGGGGCTCTCATAATATGTTTTATTTTTAGAAAATACATTATTTATTGAAAATAATAAAACAAATTCTACGTATATCACCAGTGGTATTTTAAAGTCTTGAGGTAAATGAGGAGGGAGTACTTCAGGGCTTCAGAAGTGGAGATGTTGGGTTGTTCAGGGAACGGGTAGGCAGAAACCCACAGGAAGCTGACCTGAAGGACAAAGGAGCCCAAGAAAGATGTTTTCAAAACACAAGGACGGTCCACCTCAATGTGCAAGAGAATGAGTAGGTCCTGGAGGCCAGTTTGGCAGAATCAGGGAACTCCTGACTGAGCTGAAATGCAAAAAGGAAGTGTGGAAGGAGGGTTGGGCCACCCAGAAAGAATACAGAAGCATCCCCTGAGCTTAGAGGGGTGGCCAGAGCTGAAACTCACAAGGGGTGAGAAGGGCAGCAAGGAGGACTTGTATAGGTATGTCATCAGCAAAAGGAAACAAAGGAAAATGCTGTCCACAGCTAAATAGAGTTGATGACCTAGCGACAAAGGACATGGAAAAGTCTGAGGCACTCAAGACCTACTTTGCTTCAGGCTTTTCTGCCAAGGTCTGCCCTCTGGCATATCTTCAAGCTCAGCAGAGAGTTTTGGGGGAGAGTGGTACAGAACAGTAGCGAAGGAACAAGTTAGGGAATCGTTAGTAACCTGGACATAAAGAAATACATGGGACTGGACAGGGTGCATCCAAGTATATTGAGGGAGTTGGATGACACCACTGCAGGGCAGATGCCTATCATCTTTGAAAGACTGTGGTGATCAGGAAAGCTTCTCAGTAACAAGAAATATAAATGTTATGCCCACCTACAAAAATGTAAGCATGATCTGGGGAAGTATCATCTCATCTCTGTCCCTGAAAGGATTATGGAACTAGACCTCCTGGAGGCAATTCCAAGGTACATGAAGAACAAGAAGGTGACTGGGAACAGCCAGCATAGATTTACTTTCAAGGCCATACTGTGCCTGATGAACCCGATTGCCTTCTGTGATGAAATGACTAGCTCTATGAATAAGGGAGAGTAGCAGATATTATTTACCTTGACTTTAGGAAGGCTTTTGACAAGGTTTCCCATAGGATTCTAGTAGCCAAAGTGGTGAGGTATGAACCAGCTGAGAGGACAATAAGATGGGTAAAAAACTGGTTGTTACCATCATGCTCAAAGTAGTTGTCTGTGGGCTGAAGTCTAATTGGCAACAGGTCAGTAACGGCAGGGATCCCCAGAGGTTAATACTAAGTCCAGTACATCTTCATTAGAGAGTTGGACAATGAGACAGAATGCACCCTCAGCACCTCAGCAGGTTCATACATGACACCAAATTGGCAGAGTGGTCATTACAGTAACTGGGCTGCTGCTTAGAGGGATCTTGACAAGCAGAAGGCCACCAGGAACTTCATAGAGTTTAACACAGAGAAATACAAAGCCCTGCACCCCGGGGGAAATAACCCCACACATCACTGCAGGTGGGGACTGATTGAGTAGGCAGCAATTTTGCAGAGAAGGACCTGAGGGTGCTGGTGGACAACAAGTTGTACACGAGTCAGCAGTGCACCCTTGTAGTAGCGAAGGCCAACTACATAGAGGGCTGTATTATAAAAAGCATACCCAGCATCAAAGGCAAGTAATTATTTCACTCTGAGCAGCATATGTGAGAACACATCTGAAATACTGTGTCCAGTTTTGGGACCCCCAGTACAAAAGAGAGATCAACAAGACCAATGAAGGGCCACAAAAATTGCTAGGGGATGGGGGCACATCATGAATGTGGAGAGACTGAGCAAAGAGGGCTTTCATAGCCCTGGGAAAGAGAAGGCTATGGGGGTGTGGGGTGAAATAACTGCTGTCTTCCACAGTCTAAACAGAGTTACAGATAGGACAGAGCCAGAGGTACACAGTGAAATGGCAAGAAGTAAAAGTTTCAACAACGGAAATTCTGTTTGTATAGGGAAAAAATATTGTCACAAAAGTAGCTAAGCACCAGAAGAGGCCATCCAAACAGGTTGTGGAATCTCAGTCCTGAACAATCCTGAACAATCTGGCCTAACCGTGAAGCTGGCCCTGCTTTGAACAAGTTGGACTAGATACTTTTTGAGGTCAAACCTTCCAGACAACAGCTTTCTATGATCATGTGATCTTCAGTGGAACTTCAGCTTGGTACAGTCTATCAAGCTTGTTATAGTCTATCAAGCTTGTTCCAGTCTATCAAGCTTGTTCATACTATGAGAGGAAGGGGTGCTAAAAGGACATTTTGCATATTAACAGTGATACACAAATATGGAAACGTATGAGTTGTACAGAACTCAGTTGGGCTGTAAGGAAGTTTTGGCTTCTACCGTAAAGACAAAAAGAAGTGAAAATAGTGGGAAAACATGTATGTTGTTTGCAAACCCAACTTTAAAGTTTTAAACACTGTAACTATTATATATATTCAGGGTTTGACAGTGTCTACTGTTTTCTCAGCCAGGAAATAGTTCTGATCAAGACCCTTGGATTACAAAACCTCCGAGCCCGTGTATTTTCAGGAAGTCCGATGCAGTTCCTCAGGAACTGTTTAAGCCATTGCATAGGTAGGCAGTGATTTTACATTAAAAAGAGAAATAACAGTCAAATTTAAGTAAGAAAAATACTAAGATAATCTGAAACTTATTGCTACTTGATTTTTCTTTCATTTTTGGTGCTTTTCAAATAGAAATTGAAAATAAATGGAAGACTGAACATACCGAGCTATTTAAATTTGCTGAAAGGCAGCAAGATGTGAATTTTAGGTAGGCACTTGGAACCATGATCTGTTTTTTGCAGCATCACACACATGATGGTGTTACTGAATTCACCCCAAGTGAGAAGCACAGATTTACTAAGAGGCCACAGGGAGGGTAGCTGCCCCGGTTCTCATTAGTTCTGGTCACTGTTGCAAGTGCTTTTCTGATGACCTTGGTGCTGTAGCAATTGAGCAACTTCTCCACCTACATTGTTTGGGATTCCAGGAACAAAGCATTTTTTCCCTTTTCTTTCATATGTGATCCTGCTATAGCAGGTTTTTTTTAGAATTGGTTCAATAATGCTTTTATAAGAATACACACTTTTTTTAAAAGAATGGGTAGAAACCTGGAATATATTTCTTTTTGTATGTGCTGATTAAAAATCTTTTTGATCACAGAGTGTTTAGGACCAGACTCATTTATACTGAACATTTTATTTCAGTTTCTTTCCAGAGGCTCTTGCCTTGGACCTAGGGGTCTTAAGGGCTAATCTTTCTTTACTCTTTTTATTCTGTAAGTCTGCTGCGTGGTTGAAAGTTCCTATCAGTCTCTAGCTTTGGCTGGGTAGAGCCGTAAAAAGGCCATATATTATTTTGCTGTTCCTGAAGTACCTACAGCCTGTTTGCTTGTGAGTCAAGTGACTGATAAGCTCGCTGACCACATGATAACTAGATGAACACATCAGCTTCCAGTCCTAGCCACCTTAACTTTCTCTTTCTCTCTTCTCCTAGCTTCTCCTGGCTTTCTCCAGCAAAACCTAAAATGAGGATAACATTCACCTTGCTGTATATCTTGGTGAATTCCTGATGAATATCTTCACATTAAAGCCCTGCCTAACCTTATCTTGCCTACATCTCCCCTTTCATTTCTCCGCAGGCCCTCAGGCCTGCACTCTGCTTATGGCACATCCCTTAGTCCTCTGCCCATTCATGGCTCACTAACAACATCTCCTTTCCAACTGTTCTTCAAATTCATTTCTTTGTATCGTCCTTGTTTTGTTTTCATCCGTTATAGCCATAAATTCTTATACCACAAGAGCTGGCAGTTCTCCTGGGAAGGGAGTTTCTTTCACTGTATGTGAAAAGTAGAGTATAAACTTACACAATCGTTTAATGTAATTGTAATTGTAACATATTGATGATGTAATCAATGTGCATATATCTGAGAGCTGTGGCATCTCAAGATCATTAAATATTAACTAAAAATTTTAGATGTCTTATAAAAATAGCAGGTATCTTTCACTCTGAATAGTGCTTAGCTATTTCCTCATCTACTATTAACATTTACTTAACATTACAAAATGTTCAGCTGGAGTGAAGAAGGAGCCTCTGAATTACTTCACAAAATGTTTTTACCTTCCTCATGTAGATCTATCCAAGTTTCGCCAGAAACAAACTCTAGTGTGTTTATCCTTTTAAAACTGTTCTGGGGGGTTTCTGTAAGTAGAGGATACTACTTTCTCATTTAGGATCTTTATCCAGTTTCGAGTATTTGCTGATCAAAACATTACAGAATTTTTCTCCAGTAAGAGTTTTCTGTACTACGTTTCAGTTTTCAAGTTCCACTGATAGCATTGCTCAAAATTTGTTAAAGAAAGGGCATTTTTTGAATGACCTTCTTTACCAATTCTTTGTGCTTCAGAAGCCTCTCAACTTTTTGCTCAGATTTTCTGAAAGGTCAGTCAACAGATCAAGCCTAGAAAAAAAGCAGTGAAAATGTTAGATCAAAAGCCAAGTAAGTGAAAGTATGATAGCTTTCATGCTAATGATGCTAGCATGGGAGCATCTTCAAAACCACTACTATGAAAAGTGGGGTAGGGAAGTATGGGCAAAACAAAATGTCTGACTGGCCCCCTGACAGTGGAACGAAAAATTCTGTGCTGAGTTAAGATTACTGACCTCAAATACAAATGGAAGTCACTTGCTAAAGAGACCAAGACTTAAGCAGCGCACACAGAGCTTATTATGGGCTTTCAGTACAGGAGAGAACTGTAGTCTTGAAGAACAAACAACTTTTATGAACAGAAGAAGCTGTCGTCTTCTTTTTCTTTTTCTTCCCCCCCCCCCAGTGGACTTCTTTGGTCAGCTGATGGAGCAGCAGTGACATACTGTGGCTGATTTTATAAATCACAGTTCGCTACTCAGGAGGATGTCTTGGTATGTTTAGAGACATCATGAAACAGAAACCCTTTTAAATCAACCTTAGTATAAAGTGGAAATAGGACACTTTTTCAGTTGAAAGAATGTATATTTGGGACAAAAGGAAGTGTGATGAGTAAAGTCTTTCAAATTTTTATCACCAAGTTACCATAATTTGTTGTGTTAGCAGTTAGTATTTTGCTTATGTACGTACTGAGCAAACTGTTTTTTCTTTTCTACCCTTCCTCCACCCCACCCCCAGGATAGACTATATGAATTCTGCCAGGAAAAATCCAGTGATAATGACCAGTAATGAATCAGAAAACAGTGAAGGAATAAAAGAACCGTTGTTTGATGTTGTGAAAGAAACTGCAGAATTGAAAGGTCCCCAAGACGGAAGTGATTGTTCCTTTCTAGCACTGTTCGAAGATGAGAGCGAACCAATCCATAATAATCCTTCCACAAAGCATTTTAATCCTTTTGTTAACCAAAGCAGTACTGCCATTTTTTTCATTGATCCTGATGATGGAAATCAAATGACCAACAGAAATTATCCTTATCATACTAGAGAGGCTTATCCTGCAATCAATGCAAAAAAAAGTTCTGTAGACAGACAACTTGAAGGCATTTTCACAGCTCCAGAACAGGTTTTACTTAACAGTAACAATGCCACAAGTGCAAGCTACAAGAAAACCAGTGGACTTCATAAAGCCCACCTGCAGGACTGTCATGAGGGACAGCACTACTTCATAACCTCTGAAAACAAAGAAAAACCTGCAAACCTTGAAAAAAGTGGTGAGTGTCAATATTTTAAGGACATATATTCTATTTTTTATTCTCCTTTTAAAGACATATGTTTTTATAACCAGAGATGTATCTGCCCTGACCGAAAACATGTAATGAATCTTTAGAATGCAGTAATTTAATTTTAAATCCAATTATTTAAATTATTTTTAAAAATTGACAGAAGCATTTGTTTTCAAATTGCATTTATGCTATTGCATTTTAAAATCAAGATTTACTTTTTTATTTTAGAGACATTTGCTTATCCCCATGATCAGCGGCTTAACTTAAAGGAGAATGTACAGAACTATTCAAGAAAAAAAAGGTGAGTGCCATAGAAATTATCAATCTATGAACTAGTGATAACTGCAGAGACCTTGCTGAACTGGATAAATCCTGCTAAGAGGACATGAAGGCAAAATTCTAAATAGTATTACTGAGGACCAAGTTTTCCCAGTGAAAATAGTAGTGAATAATGTGCATAAACTTACACGCATGTAAGCCCTTTGTACCATCGTTCATGTGCTTATAAGTATAGCGAAAGACTGCTTCATGGGACAATTTTGAGTCCCTGACGTTAAGCTGTTGCTCTGATTTGCCCTCTAAAAGACCGTGTCTCCTTCCACTGACTTCAGAGGAAGTCAGTGTCTTTCCTGGGCTAAAGTCAGCATATGTGAGTGCCCCATGTTTTAAAAAAGACAATTTTATCAAAGACTCTGATCAATAACACCTTCCGTTTTACAAAGCAACACTATCTTCTGTCATCTCTCATATTACATTTTGCATTTCAACAGAAGAGAAGTTTGTGAAAAACAGATTCTTGGTGTTAAATCTCAGGTTCAGAAATAAGTTCAATGTTCTCAATAGTGGGAAGCATTTCGTGGTTACTGAAGACAAAATAAAAATTGAAGACAGAAAAGTCACCAGTAATGATTTTAATTCAGAAAGAAAATAAAAGTACAGGAGGGGAAACCACTTACCAGAGAACTCTATGTTTGAATCCCTCAGTGACGATGAGTCTGTGAAAGAGTCAGCCTGGAGACAGAACCAGCTCTTTGGATTTGAAGAGGTAACTTTTTAAAGAGACATATTTTTTTGTCAAACCTACTGTTTGCACCATTCATTTGAGGTGGAAAAGGAATGTCCACAAGTTAGAAACTGAATTTAGCTTCTCTGAATTAACTTCCGTGGAAGCTTCTTTTCCTTCATGGTTTCTATAGGGCCACCAGAAAGAACAGCTTCTAGTTAAGTAGTTCAGATAGATAGCCCTTTCAGGTCCATGATTTACATGGTTTGATTCACACCTAAGCTGTTGCCTGAAATACTTTGCGTAAATTACCCATTAACCCTTAGGATCAGATTCTGCAGGCAGTGCCCAGACATTATATGCAGGACACTTCAGCATTATAAAGGAACTTTATGCCAATATACATATAAAGAATCTTGTAGATATTTTGCCCACAGAAGTCACCCAGGTCCATACAGAATTGGTCAGGGGTTTGGTACCTCTTGAAATAATTTGTGGTGCAGTGCAGTGACTCCTTTATGTAATACAGAAACTGAATGTTCCTCACTTAACCTGAGGTGCTGATCCAGCTGAACCCTCACTATTAACATTTACTTATTTTTAAAAGTTCACAACAGCACAAGAGAAAGAGTATAAGTTTGGAGTGAGTTCAAATCTTCACGAGATGGAGAAGGGTTAGTACCATTTATACATTATTAATTCCAAAATCAGATTTTTCTCTACATGTGAAACTGAAACAGTTACTTTTAAAGCCAGGGAGAAGTGTTTTGATCTTTTTAGGATGTTACAATTGATGAGGGCTTGTATTTTTGATTCACGCAGCACTGTATAAAGAAGACTAGCGTTACCAGGTAACTAAGAATTATCTGTATTTGCTTTTCCTTGAAGAGATAAATTCAGGTTAACTTCTCTCTGGTGAGTATTACACACATGTTTTTCATTGTCCCATTTCTTCCAAGGTTGTCCCCTAAACTGAAAAGCCATCTCTGAAAGTAGGGGTAACTGCTAAAAAAAAAAAAAAAATCTATGAGAGAGGTCAAGAGTATTAATCTGAACACCACAACTCAAGTTTACCTACATCACCACACAGTAAAATGCCAAGTAAATGCCAGTCATTTTCTTTCTTTCTATTCCTGCAGACCTCTGTTGGTTGGAAAAAATCCTGGACATGTTTTTTCTATTAATTAATATCTTCATTAGATGTTTGACATGTGCCATTTTACTGGTCTAGTCTTCACTAGTCTTTATTCTTTTCCCCTAGACTATATGCTGTTGTTCCACATGTGCACAGAGTGAGAGGAGTCAGCAGGGTGATCCCACATCCTTTTTGCTCCCTCAGTAGCTGTAGGGGTCAGCTGTGCTGGCTGCATTTCAGAGCAGAAGATCTCCCAAGGGTCTCCAAGACGAAAATATGACCATAAGCCCATGTAACTTGTATGGCAACCAATGTGTGCAGGGAGTTTGCTGCGTTCTCTCCCTGCCCTTGCTTTGCAGAGTCCTTCCTCCTTTTCATAGAATCATAGAATGGTTTGGGTTGGAAGGGACCTTTAAAGGTCATCTAGTCCACGCCCCCTGCAATGAGCAGGGACATCTTTAACTAGAGCAGGTTGCTCAGAGTCCTGTTCAGCCTGACCTTGCTTTTGGGTAGCACAGTTCTGCTGCCGGTGCAGGCTGCTGATTAACGGCATAGCTGAAGCTTTAGGGAAGCTTCAGCTTCATGCTTTGTGTTAAGACATGTTGTCCTGAGAGGAGAAGAATCAACTATTGCCAAGACCTAGATTGACCTTGCTAACACTTTATTCATTAAACAGTATCTTAAAACTGCATCAGATGTAGGAATGTTTAATTCTACATGCTGTACTTGAGCATTGGATGATTGGAGAATTTTTGGTGAGTAACCTTTCTTTCCTTTTAATCTCATTTTTCAGATGTGGAGTCGTCACTCAGCAGCCAGTCTCCCAGTTACTCTCCAAGGCAGACAGAGAGCTGTTTCAGCTCTAGTCCTGACACGGTAAGTACTGCCCCTTTATGGGTTTGCAGGGGTTCATTTGAATGATATCTGTATGCCTGAGTGCATCTAAGGGTGGATGTAGCTGGAATCTTATTTATGGTTTTGTTTTGTACAAGGCAACTTCATGTGTGAGGAAGACAAGAAATTATTAGCTGTAAATTTTCCTAAGTAGTTTAACAGACATGCGGTCTGGTCTCTTGATAGTATCAGGCCTTGTGGAATTACAGTAACATGACTGTGGGAAGATGCTAAGCAAGCTTCTGCTCTCTTCCCTGATGTATAGCTGCCTTACATTACATGCCTGTAAGGCAGGAATATTTGACACACTGTGTTTTCAGCCATTCTTGAACACAAAAATGCCACACAAATTCTGTGTGAGAGTGAAGGTCCGCCTTACCCACCTTCTCTTCAACAAAGGCCAGGAGTACACGCCTGGAGAAAGACTGAAAAAAATCCCCAAACAACTAAAACCATTTTCATTAACTTAGTCCTTAGTTATTGAACTATTTAAACAGTTACATTCACACAATTCTGTTCAAACAGGCTGAAGAGGAAGACACAGCCAAAAAGAAGGAATATCTGAATGAACGGTCTTTGAAGATAGATGATGCCAACCTGATCTCAGCCTCAGCAAGTACAGAGCCCCCCAAGACCTCTTGCACCAGAACTGTGCCTCTCCCGCCCAGCAGTATTTTGGCTAGAGAAGCAGCAAACCATCTTCAGGAGAAAGACTCTATTTTTTGTGCCACAGAGAAGGAAAATAAAAACCACGCTGCGCCACCTGAGGGCAGCTCATTACACCAAGCCCTTAAGAGAGAGCATGTCACTCGCAGTGTCAGGTGTGATGTTTGGTCGCAGACTGAGAGCTCTGTTACAGAAGTAGAGAAAGTGGATGTTGCCACCCAGTGTGGCACCACGCAGGTGTGCAGCTGTGGGAGCTCCCTTCCTTCTGCCCGCAGCCCGGGGGGAATCCCTCCTCCCAGCACCGCAGGCACCGCTGGAGGGCACAAAATGCCAGCACATGAGGCGCTGCAGCCTGCAGGCACAAGCAGCACAGCAGAAATAGCGGCGTTTTCTTCTGAAACCGAATATCTGAGTTTGGCTGGCAGAAGGACTCTGGAGGTACTAAACTATATTGATATAATGAAAGAGAGAGATAAGCAGTGACCAACTAGAATGGCACGTAAGGAATACAGAAGTTTCCTGTTCTCACTGTGTTTCATTTAATTGGCATATTTTGATTTTTCTAGCCTGGTTAGACAAAATATTTTTTTGCTGTTTGTTTGCTTTAAATTATTATTAACTATGGATCTCTGTCTACCTACTGCTATCTCTAACTATGGATTTCTATAGACCTCCAACTATTAACATAGTATTTTACAATAGCTTAGTAAATATAAACCTTAGGAATTACATTTGCTTTCCCACCATATATCCATAGGATTCTGTAGTTTGGGATTGACTTTGCTTCTCTTGAAGGTAGTGGAAAGATTCTGTTTCACTCCAAAACGTATTTGAAGTGGCTCTTAGTTCAGAACTATTGTCTGATTCTTATCCATTTTAACAGGCAAACTAGCCTTTGCCGTATGTTTGAACTAAATACGAAAATGGGAAACAACAGAAAATGTACATCTGCAACATAAAATAAAATGTAATTTTAAAAGAACTAATTTGTTAATTTTTACCCAAAAAAACCCCAAACAAATGGTTAATCTTCCTTCCATAGCAGACCTATCGATTCATTCTCTGGCTGTTAATACTGACAAATATTTTATGTGTTTATGTATTTTGCCTGCAGATTGAAAATCTGAAATGCTTTCCTCTTCATTTCAGTATTTGTGTGAAGCTACAAATCACAACAAATAAAAGTTTCTGATAATATTGTTTCTAGGTTATATGCTTTCCTTCTAAAAAAGTTCCTAGTAAAGGTGGCAGGGAGACTCACTTTGTTACTGACTTCTTCTACTTATATATCCAAAGACCTTTATTTATATATCTATATATCTTATATATGTGTGTGTATATATATATAAAAGTGTGTGTGTGTATACGCTGGCGTTAGCCAGCTGACTCTGTGTAGGATCCTGTTCATTACAAACTGGCCTTGGGCAAAAGCTGTGCTGGAGACTATTCCTGAAACAGTGCAGGAGATTTGTTTTTATAAGGTTAACGTGTTGAGCTTGGAGACAGCTGTTAAAAAGATTCACTGCCCTTATTCCCACCCGGTCGGTTTCTTTTATTTCTACATTTTGTAATAAAAGGTTTTGCAGAGGAAGGGACGTGCGTCACCCACCCCTGATGAGATCCGTCGCCATTCTTTGCCTCCATTCTCATCATCAAACTAGTGGCTGTGTTTTCTACCGGTTTTTATTTTTGAAGCTAAGAGCCATTTTTAAAAGAAGGTCTACATTGCCCAACTGTTTGCAGGTTTACGGCTATGCCATTTTAAAAATAGCATCTCAGAAACTTCGGTGGACTTTTCTGTACTCGGAAGAAAATAGCATTGTCTTTTATATATATAAAATGCATACATGGGAAGTGGTTTGCACAGCCGGCTTTCTGAAATGTGTAACTATTGTTTAGCCAATTCACTGTCCACTTCCTAAGGCTTGACACAAGCAGATTTTCCTTTTTAGGTTGCCTCAATTCATTCTCAAAGCAAGCTCCCTAGTAATTTTTTCGTCTGAAACTGCAATGTTCATCTTCTTCACAGGAGCTATAATTTATTTGAACAACAGCTATGATTTGCTGAAAGCTCAGCCATTACCGGTGGTTTGTAAGGCAGAGTTGTTCACTCAGCGTTATGAAGCCCGTCCAGACTGTGCCGCACCAGCAGCAGCCCGTGCTGGCCTGAATTAGGACAGCTCTAAGGCGTGCGTTTTCCCAGCAATTCCCTGTGCCTGGTACGTACCTGTCAGCCTTGCCAGGGGCACGTGTCCAGCTTCATGGCCCTCCCCATGGCCCACGCTGCTCGAACTCGCTTGGTCTGCCAGCCTCCTGCAATACGCTGTGGCAGGGGCCAGTGAATGGCACGTTACAGCTAAAAGCTCCGGCGCTGTATACTTTATATTTGAGTTTCCGATTAGACTGGCAGATGTAAAATTACCGCACGGCCAGAGAGCTCTCTGGTGGCTGTGCTTAGAGAGATGCTGAAGTGACCCAACCCGAGGTAAACTGCCATTAACTTGCAATGGAAGCTATACTCCTGATTTCTGCAAGAGTGGCATCATTGCTGGGACTTTTAAATTTTGTTTTGTTTTACAGTAAAGCGAGCTATCCAAGTTCAGGCAGATACTCCTGATCCACAGAGCTAGCCTCTGAGCAGGACATATTCCCTGTCTGCTCCTGTGAACCTATGGGACAAAGCATGCAGGTCAGAACTGGGAAAAGAGAGCTGGTTGCACTGTATGGACATATGCGTGTAAGCGTTTCAAATGAAGCAATACATCTTTATTAAGTTCTCTCTCATATGGCTCATAATTTAGAGCCTTTCAGTGGGTAAAGCTTATTTTCAGTCACTAATAGAGAAGTTTTCAAAATCTGTCCAGTTCCAGTCAGGTTTCAGCCTAGATTGCGCCATTTCCCAGTAAGGCCTGAAATTATGCAGCTCAGTGCCAGACACAGGTTTTCTGATTGGCTGTACATAAGAGCTGCACACACATCTCTAATGCAATAATTCACCACTTGGGATATGTCAATCACCATAGATAATCACGTTCCAAAGCTTTTGGATGAGAGCGTATAAAATCCAATTACCTTACAATTTTTACCTGTAATTGCAAAGCAATCAGAAGAAAGAAAACTATCTTTGTAGTGGTATGTATATTGGCAATGATGAGAAATAAGGCAGTGTGCTCTTTTTTAGCCACTAGAGAAGTATTTTAACGTATTATTGCATTAGAAGAGAATCGTGCTTCCTCCTTATCTCAGAGCCAGTCTCCCCCTCTGCTCAAGTGCTTTCTTTCACCTGATTTTTTTGGCAATAGCTGAATTTCGTTTAATAGGAATCTCCCCTCTCTCAGTGGTAGCCTCAAATCGTGCTTTCTTCGGCTGATACTTCAGCAGAAGCCACCGGTATTTGTAACCTGCAGTAATGACCATCCTCCCGCTATACACAGCCAGGCACCACCAGCTTTCTCTGAGGCAACGGCGTAGGCAAAGATGTTCCTTGTTCATCCATGTTAATCTTCCTGGAAGTGTGCTAAGCCCCTGGGGAGGCCACAGAAATGTGTATGTTTTTAACTGTGTTTGGTGAGTATCAATTATAAATCGAGTTTTGCTGGGGAAAAGGACAGAAGGGTACCTGTAATTAACCAAAAACTGGGAGCATTGGCACTCAAATGCTTCCAAATATAGATGGAAAGAAAGACTCTCGCGCTGAAAATGTTACCCTAATTAGTCAGAAGCAGTTTTAATATGCACCTGGTATCCTTTTTTTGCTATAAAATTAACTCTAATTACAGTAACCTGCAAGGTAAGGATTTGGGCAAAGTTTTCTGGGCAAGCACCGAGAGAAGTTTTGTTTCATTAATGGGCAGTTTATTGCTGGGTGTTATTATGCCAAGAGCCTCCACAACTTTGTAGAAATCCTTATTTCATTTTCATGAAGGATTATCATTATGGGAAATGAGAAGCTCAAGTCTTCATACAAGTGATTATTTCTTGTGATTTACTGCCGCTGTGTCACGCTCAGCACACAGGGGCTGGCCTGGCCAAAGGACCCAGAGCTGTGGCCGTTCGTAGGAGAAAACAATCCATCATATTGCAGAAGATTTACTCGGTTCTCCGGACTGGAGTAATTCTCAGGAAACAGGAGGCCTGTAAGGGAATTTGCTCTTGAGAGAAGCTGCACTTCCTGCAAACGGATGCATTTTTGGAGACCCCCAGACCAGCTGAAGCTGGTGGGGATCTCTGAGCTTGCGCAGTCCAAGCCCTGCTCGGAGCAGGGCCAGCCGGAGCAGGATGCTGCAGGCAGTGGCCAGGCACTGTCACCGCACACCCGGGCTGGGGACGGGGGGATAAACCACACCAGGGAAGCTGGGCTTGCTCACAGTGGCTGCTGCAGCCGGGGGCAGCCGCTGCCTGCAGTGGTTTCCTCCCTGTGCTGCAAGCAAGGCAGGAGCCTGGGGCTGGGGGAAGGGGAGCTGGGGGCGTGTGAGGAACGAGGCTGGGTGCTGCTGCCCTGCTCTGCACCCATGCCCCCGGATCGCATCTGTCTCTGCTCATCCACGTTTCCCTGCAGCAATGAAGAGAAGTGGTGTTTGACCTCGACGCCCGCTTGTCCCTGAGCGCTGCAGCTGCCGTGCCTCAGCCATGGCAGCCCTGCAGCAGCGGCTTGGGGCTGGGGTAACCA
>NW_009221150.1:320-28047 GCF_000690835.1 Fulmarus glacialis | reverse complement strand
CCTCGACGCCAGCTTGTCCCCGAGCACTGCAGTTGCCCTGCCTCAGCCATGGCAGCCCTGCAGCAGCGCCTTGGGGCTGGGCTAACAACGGGCACTGATCGCTCTCCCACCAGGGACCCGGGGGTGCCGATAACCTCCGCATCTCCCTGTGAATCCCACCCACCATAATGAAGCCTGACATAGAGAGATAATATAAAAGCTATCTCCGCTGGTACCAGCCCGGGGGCGGCAGTCATCCACACCCAGCTAACAAAAACTTTGCTTGCTCTTGATTTTTTCCATCATTTTTAGCAGCCCATGAGAGGGGAGCGCAGGGACACCAGCACCAGCCCCAGCTTAGCTCCAATGCCCGCATGGTGCAGCTGCCTCCCGCTCTGGCCCCCAGTCAGCCTGGGGGCTATGGGCACCCCTAACACCAGGGAGAGCACAGGAGAGAAGCCATGTAGCATCAGAGACCGGCTCTGACTGCAGTCACGTCTTGTGACAGTCCAGTAACAGGGCACACTGTCACATCAGACAAAGCAAAGGAGTCAGTTAATCAGGAGCAGTCAGAATGGGTTTGATCCATATTGCCCTGAAAAGATTAAAACAAGCACCAGTTTAACAGCAAGGCTTACTCCAAAGCACCCCTTCCCAGCAGGGGCCCACTGCAGGCCACGACTGCCACTTTGGGGATGCAGACATCATCTGCTGTTCACAGGATGGCACGTTACGTGGCTGCCGACAACCTCCCCTCCTGCAACTGCAGCGACGCTAAGTGACAGTGAGTGAAGGCTTCAGATGGACGACCTGCACATGGTGACAGCTGGCTGGGGACGCGGGGCCTCACCAGCCTCAGCTGTGGAAACGGCTTTGAGAAGAAGGAAAAGCTGCGGGGCTGGGAAGGCTGCAAATGCCACAGCACTGTGCAAGGGGACCAGAGACGCGTGTAAGGCAGGTCAGGTGGGGTGTCTTCAGCCCCGAGCGTTGTAAAGCAAACCCCTGTACAGTTTTGGAGAACAGGACTAAACCAAACGCAGGTCAGCCGCACTACGGCTGTCTGTTCAGCACCTATGCTTCATGCTTTGCCTGGTGGTGTCTGAACCAACCCAGTCCATGCCCCTTGCTGGGGTTTCTGGGTGTGCTGGGAGCCTGTGTCACACTGCCGGGGTGCTGCTGTCCCCTCTCACGCTCCAGGAGCTTCACCATGCCCCTCCCTCCGGGCACCCACGGCCACTGCAGCAGCTGGGGAAGGACTTCGCATGGGGCTCCCGGTGGGGACCTCTTCCTTAGGAGACTGGAGCATTCTTTCATCAAGGATCTGGGGGCGATGATGAACTACACAAAATCAGGGAGATGGTGAGGAGCAACACTGACAGAGGCTACAAGCAAATGACCAGCAATTGGATCCATTTAAACAAAATGCACCCAAATGTCCTCAAGCGTGAGGGCACCCTATTAAGAAGGACATGGGCAGGACACGCCGGCAGAGCAGGGCTCGGCCTGGAGCGCGGTGCCAAGGGCTCGCCCTGCACCCGCACCTTGCCACCACGCATGAACGGGCAAATGCAGCAGGGGACAGGGAGCCGGGCATGGGACCGGGGATAATTCTCTCGCTATATGTGGTCTTGATAGATTAAGCAGTGAACAAACTGCAGTGCAGTGCCCAAGAAATGTAAAAAAAATAATAATAATTGAAGAACAAGCCTATGAATATTTGAGATCCTGGAAAAAATCCACCTTTTAGAGAGAGATTTAGACCATTCAATCTGCTTATCAAAAGATCAAAAGGAAACCCAGTTACTGCGTAGAGGTGACACCGCAGGGAGCAAATACAGGCACTAACGGACTCCAATGCGGTTGATCTATCAGAGGCTGCCAGTGCCCAGTACCTGTCCTCCTGCCCTCAGAGGTGAAGGAAGGGGACAGCGAACAAACATCACTGGTTCGCCGGGTGAGACATCCCGGCTCTCTTCTCACTTAGTGCCCAATCGCCATGGAGGGACTGACTCTGGAAAGCGACACTGCATCCCAGCTTGCTCGGGCACTGCCATCCATGTTGAGGTGCTCGTGCAGAAGCTGCTGCATCCTCAGCCCAGCGCCCATCTTCCATCTTTGCTTCCCTCCACCGGGACGGTTTGATGGTGTCCCCTGCCATCAAGCAGTGGTGTAAAAGAGGCCTCTCACCTCACTAACCGTCCCCCATACCTTACGCCCTGCTTCCTTCCTCCAGCCCCTGCTAGGGATTTGCTCCTTGCTCTTTCTGCCCATGTTTCCTCGGCAACCTGATCCAATCCCAGTTTCACGTATCATCTTCATTATGAAGTTTAGCTGATCCAGCCCCCTCCGCTCTCAAACTGCTTGTGCATCTCCAACCACCTCCCCGAAACCTGCACTGATCCTTCAGGCATGGACCTTCCCCACTTCTCCATCCCCCTTTCACCACCTTTGATGAAACTTAAGCAAGCACATAACTCTCTTCCAATGGGGATGGGTTCACCACTTTGCTGAAGGGGAGGGCTTAATTTTTCCTTCTCACATCTGAGCCCCCCAAGGGATGTGCTGCCTGGCACCAGTGCTGCGCTGCAGCTTGTAGTTTCCTTACACTGTTGTCCTGGTTTTGGCTGGGATAGAGTTAATTTTCTTCCTAGTAGCTGGTATAGTGCTGTGTTCTGGATTTAGTATGAGAAGAATGTTGATAACACACTGATGTCTTAGTTGTTGCTAAGCAGTGCTTGTACAAGTCAAGGACTTTTCAGCTTCCCATGCTCTGTCAGGTGCACAAGAAGCTGGGAGGGAGCATAGCCAGGACAGCTGACCCAACTGGCCAATGGGGTATTCCATACCATATGACGTCATGCTCAGTATATAAACTGGGGAGAGTTGGCCGCGGGGCAGTGACTGCTGCTTGGGGACTGGCTGGGCATCGGTCACCCGGTAGTGAGCAATTACATCATGTGTCACTTATTTTGTATTTTTTTTTATCATTATTATCATTATTATTATTTTCCCTTCCTTTTTTGTCCTATTAAACTTTCTCTATCTCAACCCACGAATTTTACTTCCCCCCCCCCCGCTCCCCCCGATTCTCTCTCCCATCCCACTGGCGGGGAGGGAGCAAACGGCTGTGTCGTGTTTAGCTGCCTGCCGGGTTAAACCACAACAACCGTGCGCAACTCCTGCATCCTTGTGCGGATCTGTTTACTCAACATGATCTTTTTCTGAAGAATAATCCGTAGAATAGGGCTTGCTTGGAAGTTTTTCATCTCCCTTGCCCCTTTTCTTGTTGTAATAAGATGCACCTAAGCTCATCCCTGCATGGTGATGGTCTTAACATCTTATAGGTCATTTTGGACACATGCTCCTCTTTCTTCCTTCACACAATACACATCTTACTGCTCCGTGTAAGACACCCTGCTTTTCTTTTCAGCATTATGGATTCTATTAGCACTTTCATGGGATATCATGGTACCAAACATCAGAGTGCGCTAGCTAAGGCAGAGGTCTCAGTCATGTGAAAAACAGATGGATACTTGTACTCTCCTGAAACCCAGACCCCAAGATCTCCTACAAAACCAACTAACCAACCCCAAGCCCCACCTCTGGAGGTCTCAGAGGGGATTTGTTGCCTTTTTTCTGTCAAAATCAAGATACAGAAAACATATCTGGTAGTTCTGCAGTTAACTCTCAAAAGGCAAAAGCTTTCCAAATTTCAGCTCTATGCAGAGCTTCTCTATTAATTACAGACACGCACAGGTACCGGGTAGGGAAGGGATGTTAAACAAGCGAGTGAAAACCTGCCCTGGAGACCAGCTAATGAACAGACCCACGACGAGACTGGTGGGACTGCTTATGGCAAATGCACATGACTACTTCCACCTGTCTTTCAGCTGGTTGCTTGATGGGTTGAATAGGTTGAATCCTTATCCGTCAGGGTAAGGATTGAGATGCCATTCATTTTGGGCCAAGCTAACGTGCTGGAAGTGAAACTGCAGCAGCTGAAGAGCCCAAGTACGTTCGTGCAGGGAGCTCTGCGTGGGCAGGGGCGGCTGGAGGGACGCCAGCTCAAGGGATGATCACTCTTCAACCAGCTCAGCGCAACTCAGCAGGGGACCACCAAGATCAGAGGAAAGGCACTTTTTTTTTAAGCTTACCTTTAACTTCTCCATCTACTTCCTACAAACTGTAGCGGCCTTTAAAGAAAGCACTTCATGCCACGCACAAAGCAAAGGCCCTGCAGGACTGTAGGGGTGACTGATTCGGATGCAGCACCACCAGCCTGGGTGCCTGGGGGGTCTGACCCTGAAAATGCTCACAAAGATTTGGGAGCGAGTACTGCTACTGCCTGCAGTTCAGTTCTGCAGATGGCAGAATCCGTTCAGCAGAAATCAATCCATCAGCAGTTGTTTTGTGATAGTAGCTGGAGCAGAGGGGAATGGGAGAAGGCAAAAAAATGGAGCATTTGACAGCAGAGCCACCAGCTTTTCATTATCCCACAAAGCTGCCATGTGGTTTTGGTGACAAGTAATCTGAACTGCAGCCTCTCATCACTTTTATAAGCACTATCAGCCAGAAACCTAAAAACATAATATGTCAGTGCAAAATGATCAGCTTCCTCTCTCCCCTCCCGGAGATAAGCTCTGCCACAGATACAGGTTGGACGAGCAGACCCCTGCTGCCAGCATCTCCCCATGTACTGCCGCCGGCTGTGATCTCTCTGCATCCCGGACCAAAAGGCTACAGCTCTGTCAGAGGCAACTCGGGATCTTGCAAAGGTTCTGTCGTGGTACCTGCAGCAGGTGGAGGTAATAGGACCAACTTCCACTCGGACTAGCAGGTGCGATTCCTCTGCCGCATGGGAGAGCACAGCCAGGGCAGCGCCCAGCACAACACGGCCACGTGCTCTTTGTTAATCATCAAACTGGTTTAAGCCATTTTCTTAATAAAACACACAGAGTTAGGACATTTCCCCATTAGAAAATAGCAACTTCTGCCCTTTCCCCAGTCAATAATCAAGTCTGAAGGTATAAATTGCTGTCAGAAAACCAGTCTGTGTTTGGGCAGGGGACACTGAAAACGCATGCGGGGACATCGGGACAGTCGGCAGCTCTGCGTAGCTGCATTCAGCTCTTCAAACAAATCTACCAGGAAGGAAGGGACACTTGTCTGGCGTGCCATCATCACAGAAACACTCTCTGGTTTGAAACATATCATATTAAGATCATATTCGAAGTTATTCTTACCCTTCACTTATTTCAGGCAAGCCCATGGGCTATTTCAGCTCATTTTGCTGAACAATGCAACTTGCAACTCTAAAAGGCGACCCAAATACCCAAACAAAGGAAACCTTGAGAAAGTTTCTGTAATTAAGTATCTCACCTTTTATTTTGTTCATTTACACTTCTGGCACTGACAATTCTTTGAAGATATTTATTTTTATGTAAAGACCAAACTTCATTAAAGCAATCAGAACAGAAGTCAATTAAATAATTTTACATCACTTAAGTTTCAGAAAATGTACAACACTTTCATACATTATAGGCTTGACTGGTTGCAAAAGGAAATGGCACATGTTTGACATGGTTAAGGAATAACTTGGACAACCCGACAATTAGTTTTGCCAAAACCTGTTTTGACTGAATACCTAACACTGAAAACCCAGGGATTACAGTGTGCCTGATGGCGTCACGTGCATGTTATTATTCAACACGGAAGTATTACTATCAATTTGGTCTCCAATAATGTCTCAAATATTCTACATAGAATTTGTCACAGAAAGATCCGGTTAACAGTTTTGTAGGGGTGCGAGATTCACGATGGAAAGCGGAGACGTGACTTGTGCCACTTCCCTGCCATGCCCTGGACCAGCAGGACACTGAGCACATGGAGAACTTCAAGCATATGAATAATCCTATCGATTTCATGGGGACTACTTGAACACTTAAAATCGAACAGATGGCAGGCGTGCACTAGGCAGCGCCTGCGGTGTACCACAGCATCCCAGCACCACAAAACCGTCTCGTTTCACACCTGCTGAGGATCTATGAAGTTACTCCTGCAGAAGTCATAATGATGGTCATACATTCAGTCCTCTTCAAAGTCTGTGTAATGTTTAAGGCAGCAAGAGAAACTTGCCTTTATTTTAACATTTCAGAAACCGATGTTTCCTTTAGAAATAGGTGGACATTATTCATAATTAATCAGTGTGCCCCTTATTTATATAAATGTAATGAAAGGTCAAACCAAATTTTGACAAACTGTATCTCAACAGAATCGAGGAGTGTAACTGAACCAGAGTTGAAGCTTTATAATTACATGTGCCAGATCATTCACATGTAACGTACTAGATAAACTCTGTGTTCTTGAGGCCTGATGCTGGTCAAACTTCCCCTGGCTTGAGTGAGCTCTACGGAAGCCGACGAGTGAGCACCTCTGATGAGAGGTGCGACTAAGATTAAAAACACGCTGCTGGTTCACACTAACAGGTCATTGTGGCTAAAGTATATTCTCATATACAGAACTCTGGAACACCATTAACACCCATTTACAAAACACTACAGTGATGGTTACTGGCACATAAAAAACTCCTTCTCTATATGAAAACATACACAAAATAGGTAAGAAGTGCCATTTTTTTCCAGACTTTTAAAATCTATATATAGTTGCCTTTAAGGAGTTTTAACCCCCAGTATCACAAACAACAATATTTCTTTAACAATGTTCACCTAGATTTTACTGTGCTGACATTTGTAACACTGCCACAACCTAGACCACTTTGTGGATTATGCTTAACTGTACTGTACACAAGGCGATGAAGATCGATAGAAAACCACTAAGATTTTTGCACAAAAATGTGACTTGTTAAAATCCAGAGAACGATTGAGTCACTTTATAGGCAGCAGCTACATGTAAGCTGTAAATGTTACCCGCAATAAAAACACATTTTGCCATAAAGCACATATTGTGGCATTATCTGCTTCTGGCCTGGTACACAAAGCTCGATTTTCTTCCCAATGCAGAGGAATGGGGTTTGGTTAGCTTGACTCTCTCAGAAAAAAGTGCACAAATATCTTACTCTTTAAAGTGCTTCGCAGAACCGTCTCTTCTGCCTTGATTTCTACCCCGAGATCTCTCTACGCTGTGAATAGTCTGCCTCTTTCTTGCGTAGTGATGTTCAGCTAACAAAGCTTCTTATGCAAGTACAAGTAAAATTTCAAAACCATGTTAGAAGAGCGTTGAAGTTGAGTAGAACGTTGGGTATGAAGCTGAGAAGTACAGGGTCTATCTTTTATTAGCCCACTGCGTGTCTGTGGGACTGCACCCAACACCCTCATGGCCGAAGGAAAGACCCTTGCTGAGGGCCTCTAGCAGCCCCTGAAAGTAAAAAATTCTCCCCAGTGCTCAAGCCGAGTGACTAAAAAGGGGAAAAGAGATTTCACTGAGGAAAAATGTACTAGCTTTGCAAACTCTGTTGCCATGTTCTCACCTCCGCGTGGGCATAGGAGAGGAGCACTGGTGTGCTTCTTCCCCCTTAGTGCCTGTTCCCATCCACAGGACCAAGCACAGTCCTTTGGTCCCACCATCCTTCTCCCACACGGGAGAGAAGTCAGAGGCTGCTCTGTTTGGCTACAACACCGGTCTCTGCTGAAACATGACTTCACAGGGCTTTTGATGCATCGTTTCTTTTTTCTCCCCTCCCAACCCTAACTCCTACATCAGTGAAATGCTGCATTTACCAACTCATGCAAAAATAAGTCGGTGTTGGAACAATGATCCTTGGGATGTATCCTCTCTGTCCCCAAACTTCTGACAGGGCTGCCACTGCAACTCACAAGGTAGCAACATCTATGAGAGCGATCTAAGGTGCATGCGTAGCAACGCGACTTCAGCCCTCAAACGAGTCCTGGGGCCCCGCTTCATTTCTATGTCTATTTTCGAAACAGGTTTGCTTCTCTCATTAAAAACTGATTTTGATGAACAAAGTGACAAGGGGAAGAAACAAGTGGCAAATCACCTCAATCCCCCAAGACTTTAGATTTGCAACATGGTGAACAAACTACTATATATGAATTAAATTTAAAAGGATTAAAAATGCATCAGGACTTGTTTCTTTTGTACTTGCTCTTAGACCAAAATACGTAGAGTCAGTAGATTAATCAGAATTAAAATATCTCAAATTGTTGTGTATAATCAATATGCGATTCATGCCCAACTCTGCCAGCAGCATTACTCTAGCATTCCTGATGCACAGACTACCTGAATTAAGTCTGCAGTCCTTGAAACGATTTCACATCTTCTGCAGAAAGCTTTCAATAAAACGGTACTGTGCTTAGACATACTATTTATGCTACTTCATAAATTAAAATCCTGTCATAAGAAATTAGTCAGCTACACTGTATTTTTATTCTTTTATCTGGAATGTTACTAAGTCTACCTTTAGCAAAAATCTCTTAAAACTTAAAATATGCACAAATATAAAAAATCTTTGCAAAATAGAAACATTTTATTCGATTTTCTTCATACATTATAAATGTTCATAGATTCTAAAAATAAAACCCTAATTTCAAGTATTTGATCTCATTTTTATTACACATGATGCTTGGTACTAGGTTCAGTGTTTCTAAGGTATGGAATGTTGTCTTGGAATAAAGCAACCCTAAAAGGAAGACTTAAACCTAACTCTTTGCAGGCGGGAGGGGAGTGACAGTAAAGAAGCAGATATATTTTGCACCCTCATAGCCAGCAGCAACGATGAATAAAATGCATGTGTTTCAATCGTTTTCCCTCAGGAAAAAGGGCACGGAATGCAAACCTTCAGAAAACTGATTTCAGTAAGATCGATCTTGTGTAAGAAAACGAGCCCAGTGCAGTACACAGCTGAGCACCACTTTTGAGAACGTCCGTGAAACAAGGCTGGCAGAGAGAGATGGTCTTCTGCTGCTATAAAGCCCCAGCGCCGCCTGCAAAACAAAAGAGGCTGACCTTGTGACAGCGATCTTCCCAGTGACTTTGCTTTGGTTATGCCCAATAAATGCAGCCGTTTCCTCTACCTGTGGACGCAAGCGTAAGGAAGCGCGAGGTCAGCACTGACACTGTGCCAGTGCAGGGACATCCTCCTTGGCTTACACCCAGCTCCAGCAAAACACGTCAAGCAAGGGGATAGTCACAGGTGTAACGGTGAGTGTGTGACAGCGATCTTCCCAGTGACTTTGCTTTGGTTATGCCCAATAAATGCAGCCGTTTCCTCTACCTGTGGACGCAAGCGTAAGGAAGCGCGAGGTCAGCACTGACACTGTGCCAGTGCAGGGACATCCTCCTTGGCTTACACCCAGCTCCAGCAAAACACGTCAGGCAAGGGGATAGTCACAGGTGTGACGGTGAGTGTGGGGCTCATGCTTTTGGGGGGATCAGAACCATAAGTCCCTATTCTCAAAAGCCAGTAAATACCCACTTAAACCTTTCAACCATGTAAGCACAGGTTGGGCATTACACACGTATTTACACACTGTTCTGGGTAATGAGACTGTTCTGAATAAGAGTCTTCAAACACACATTTTTTGGTTTCAGGAAAAAAATGATTTGCCCTTAAAACTATTTTGTTCTCCTCTGTGCCAGGTATCCCTTTTTCTCATTTTATGTACTGTACCTTCGGTGAAGGTTTCAAAGAGGTGACAGCCTAATGGAGACATCCCATGGCGGGTGCATTTGCAGATAGGTCTGGAGACCCAAGCATTTTCAACAGCTGGTGCTTTCAAGCATAAAAACATTGTGCGCTTAAAGGGGAGGCAAGACGGAAGGCGTGAGAATCCAGCCCTCTCACTGCACAAGTAGATATTCAAGGTCAGGCCACTCTTCACAATGATTCTTTTGAAATTCCCTCTGTCCCCTACTAAAAGCTCTGAAGGTTTCCCCTTTTAGTCCCAGTCAAGTCATACAAGGATGCTTTAAAATGTTTTCTTTCAAAAAATATTTCTTTGATTAATGAAGTAAAAAAGAAAATAATGCCAAATACACCTAATTGCTGAAGGTCAATAACTGGAGAGTAAGAACTCTCCCCGTAGAAGATCAGATAACATAATGGCAGACTTCTTTACAACAACAAAACCCCATGTTATCCAATAAAAATAATTTAGTAACAGATGTCCAGTCTCAGTTTTGAGAGTAATCCTACATTCAAAATATTTTTCAACCCAAGAAAAGCCCACAAAGCTAATATAAAAGCTAATGAACCCAACAACTTCTTTAATCTTTACACATTGAAAAATAAATGTATTTTTACCAAATAAATGGGGGGCAGCCTACAGGCAGAGGAGGTTTTCCACATTCTTTCATGAAGCAAATGTTTCAAAGATAAGAGTTTGAATTGTTGATACTTTCAAACTCGTATCTCTGAAGACTTAAAGCAGTGAGGACAGGGCAAGGAAAAAAAAATAACATAATATTTTTATGTAGCTGCATAAAATTCAATTTGCCAAGGCAAGCAATCATGGCAGGTGAATAAAATACCATTCATATTTTCATTACCAGGCTAAAGGCAGCCAAGTTGATTTTTGTGCCTGACATTTTCTTGACAATTTTGCAATGCTTCGGTAAGGCAATTAATATGAGATGTAGGTTTCTGTCCATTGCTAATATTTCTCTTTAGATCCAGCAAGACACTGGTTGACTAAGGGCATTTGAAGGAAAAACATGCTGGGATTCATTTACTCTGCACATACGAAGATAAACTGAAGGCAATATGATTATCCACAAGAAAAGGCGCAGGAGGGATGACCACTGTCCATTTAGCAGCACAAAACCTCTCCCCTCCTTTTCTTTCTTTTAGCTAATGATACTTTGTGTTCAAAGGTAGGCACGAACCCAAGCATTCAAATGCAAAAAAGGAAAACAAAAATCATTTTTTTCCAACTAAGTGAAGCCTCTACATTGTACCTAGCAATATATACCAGCTCATTTGTACGTGTAGCCACATACTTAGTTCTGTTTTCCTGCTGTCAGGTAGTTAATTTTGGCAGTTTCCCTCACAAACACCAACTCCTAACCGTAGTGTGTACTCAAGAGCAGCAGTGGCTAGATAACCCGGTGTAAGACAGACGTACGCTACCCTAGTGAACCTCCACCCAGATGAGTATGGCTCTCTACTTGTTATCTCAAATAAATAAAAATGGAAATTCTTTTAGGGCAAACTTGGGAAACGTTCCCTCCGATAGATATAGCAGATATTTGTATTTTCCTAATCAGTTAAATCTTTTAAATGGCTACCTTTACAGCAGCTTATGCATTCATCATTTGTTGTACTGCACAGCAGAGCTATTTGCTAGGCTGCTATGGGATGGGGATCTGACAGATGTTGGCTGCTTTCTGATTAGCTACTCTATTATTTTACCTTTTGTCAGCATTGAAGATAAGGACAACCACTGACCATCTAGGATAGCCTTCTGTATTCATCTGGTACAGTGCACCCTACTGTATACCTTGGGATGGTGCAGTGTCACGCACACTTGGTGAATTCACATAATCATGGAATTCAATCTCTTTTGGAAGCCATTGCTTTTAGTTATCAAGAAAACACTAGCATATTGAATTTCCTCCCCAAAGGAGCATTTCTGAACGTGAAGGCATTTTTAACTAGACAGTAGAAAGGAGAACCAGACCAGAAGCAGGGCAGTGAGGTCATCAGAGAGCTGCTTTTCCCCCAGAAGGCTTTTAAATGATTAAATGCATCAGCAGCTGAAAATTATTCCACATCAGAAGCATCATTGTCAGAAAGATGGTAATTACTTCCCTTCACCCGAATATACTCAATATACCTCCCTTCATCAGAATCTGACATACCACATGTACATAGCCTGTTTTCAAACAAAGATTCAATTTCCTCTAGTTTTTTCCCTTTAGTCTCAGGAAGGCAGCCGTAGATGAAAACCAGTCCCAAGCCAGCAAACCCTGCGTAGAGGAAGAAGGCTCCTGCAATGTAAAACAATATGCACAGTTGGTTACAGAAGTTCCCGTCCCTTCTCTGCTCCAGAGCAGAGGGAGCGGCAGAAGCAGCAGGCAGCAGATATCAAAGGAGTGCGTAAAAGCAATGGTTGGAGTGGTGTCGTTAAAATAACGAGCTGCGGGGCCGTGGGTGTAGGAGAAGGCTGCTTTATTGCATCCCTCCACAATGGAGTAAATTAACAAAAGCAATTTCATTTCACGTGGAAGATAATACACATCTTTTTTGGACAAGTCATTCTGCTGTTAAAATAAACAGCAATTATATATCCAATTAAAAAAGCAGATACGAAAGGCAAGAACTTTCTTAGTTTATCTTAACAGCGAAGGACACACTAAGACAACACCTCAGAATAAGAAACCTTAGCAAAAAAGAAATAGTCAGATTAAAATAATGCTTGTGACTCTTACACCTAATTATTATTTAAAAGTACTCTGCAGAGACAATTAGCAGTGAGAAAGAGCTCGTCCCCCTCCACCACCCACCTTACCTAGGGGGGCAGAGAAGGTACCAAAGAACCAACAAACATTTACCTGCCATGTGTTTCTAGACTGATGACTCAAAGGAATGACAAGTAGAGCTGAAAGGCTCTGTACTAGTAATGATATGAAGGTCACAACAACTCCCTAGCAGCTTAATGTAATTTAAATGACTTGCACTGGAGTGGCTGAGCAGTAATCTGACAAACTCTCCGCAGGCTCCAGCAGACAGGACTTAATCAACAGCTGGGAGTGGGCCAGTAGCATCTTACACAGCTATTTCTGTGAGGACCATCTGCTATTGGCCTTGGATGCCATCACAAACTGGAAAATTGCAGATGCTGTCTCCTTAAATGGGAATCAGCATATTTCACTAAGTCAAAAGTGGGTTTTTTTTTCCAGCTTCACAGTTTTAATCAACTGTCTAGGTTCCCAGTTAAGGACAGAAAGAAATGTTTCTTGTGAAAGCTGGACCAAACTCTATGATCCAGGCAGGTCGTATCAGGTCTCTAGTCTTACTAAACCACAGTGGGTTGAGAACACTGCATTCACAGTTGACATTTCATAGCAAAACCAACCGAGCGACCCAGAATCTGGGACCAAACTCTATGATCCAGGCAGGTCGTATCAGGTCTCTAGTCTTACTAAACCACAGTGGGTTAAGAACACTGCATTCAGTGTTGACATTTCATAGCAAAACCAACTGAGCGACCCAGAATCCGTAGAAAATCTATGCGCCAATGGTAGTACTGCACACACGGACGCATACTGTTTCTTACCATAGTACGTCAGATATTCGGCCGTATGCAGAAATGTCAGTGACACGAGCACATTAAAAACCCAGTTGACTCCAGAGGAACACGCATTTCCTGTACTTCTAGCCCAAAGTGGGTAAATTTCAGAATTGATGGTCCAGGGCATAGGACCCATCCCTAAGAATTAGGAAAAAAGATCAATCTCAGTTTAATGGCTGAACTCAAAAGTAAATTTAACATGTAGCCTCACAATTTGACATTTTACCTTTACAATTTTTTAACTTACATGCATAAACAAATGTTTGCTTACCAGGTGCAAAGAAAACCAAGTATAAAATAAGGCCCAGAAGTGCTGTCCAAGAGTATGGAGTGGGGCAGAAATTGTATGCCCAGAACAAATCTTCCTTTTTGAATACTGTTTCATTTGAACACCTGAAAAATAACAATAAAACTTAGTATTAAAGAATTTTCAGGGAAATGGGTGACATCTCAATATAAACATGGCACATAATGTCTTACGAAAAGCTGACAAATGTAAAATTAAGATGAAAAAGCTCCATCCCTGTTAATTTATCAAGATCTTTGAGCCAAGTCCTACATTCAGAACTGTGCTTTTTCCCAAGCCTGGTCTTAGGAAGAGTAACCAGCAGAACATTCCTGAATTTAAACACTTGCCTTGTATCTACAGATCTTCTTCAATGAATAGTCTTTACTACGCAAGTGGTCATACCAAAGCCAACGAGACTATTCACATGAATATTGCACAGTGCAGAAAGAGCTGCAGCAGCAGGACTTCGAGCTAAAGATGCTGCGCGCAAGGACTTAAGGTCAAATGGAAGTTAGTCCTTAAGTCATTGGTGAACTATATGCTGCACACTTTGTGTAATCAGTAATGCCTATGGAGTGTGCCAAGGTCAAGTGAAGTTATAAAGAAAAGAGGCATATACTTTCTTTTCTATGCAGTGAAATAATTTAGAAGAAGGCAGCATTTCTAATTAGACAGCAAAAATAAGAATCAGACCAGAGGTAAACTGTGCCTGCGCTACTGAAAGAAAAAGTGACTATTCCAAGGACTATGTGGAAATCACGTATTTCTAGGAATAGGTATAAATCCAGGTATTTTCATCTGACTGTCAATAATATATTTTAAAGGAATACTGGCAACTTAATTTTTTGTTATAAATCTTGTTTTTGAAAATTAGCATTTGTTTAAAGGGACAACAAGTCATAACTGTAACTAGAGAAATTTTTCAGCTGCAACCACATCAATTGCTGAAAAACCGTATACTTTTGGGAGAGAAGACTTAGGCAGATACTGTCCTTTCATATGCAAACAATGTTATTTACTTGGAAAGAAGAAATCACAGAGAGCTGAACATCTGTCTGGGTTACGATTTGCAGATCAGCTGAGCACTTATGTGAAGGACATGACCCTCTTGACAGTAGGAAAACCAGAATGAAGACGCCTGCAATGGGTGATAAATCATAGCTGGGCAACGAGTGGAGAGATGGTAGAGCAACAGACACCCCGAAACATTTCAGAGGACCTACCACCACTGCAGTTGACTTTCAAAAGCAACTTCCAAGAAAACATTTCTCCTCTAACTTCCCTGTTGAGAAATTACCAGGCAGACCCAGGCTGAACAGGAATGTGCTAAGCATTGGTGGCCAACTCCCAACCAGTCCTGGGGCAGAAATCTTCCTTATGCTGGCATGGATGTACTAACAGGACAACATTTAAGGCAGGATATCACTGTGAAGTCCCAAACACAATTTCAGGACAGCTAGAAATCCAAAATTCGAATACACTTAAAAGAGAGATTAACCAAACAAATCCTGGAAAAACGCACGTCTGAAACCCCAGCCAAACCCTAATGCTACCTTAATGGCGGTAAACCATAAGATTTGCAATTCCACCTTGCACTTGAGCAGTGCCTACACAGCCAGTGCCAGCGCTCCCCGGAGAAATGCTGAGCCCTTGATGTGCTGCCAGCAAAGCAGCCAGCGCCGGCATGCACCTTTCCACCCTGCTGCAGCCCTGCCTTGCCGAGTTCCCCCAGAAAGCCCATCTCATCCAGCGCATACAGATTCACTTTCAGTTTTGAGGTGAAAAACACACAGAAAACAGGCCAACTCAACATCTCTCTCTCTCAAAGATGTGTCCCTCATGCCCAGATACAACAGGCTCGTGGCCTCAGCCGCTGCCTGGCTACTGGAGCACCCATCAGCCTAAGACACCAGCAGCTTCCATGATAGAGATTTTTCACCTTTTCTCAGCCAAAAGTACTGCTGTCATCCTTGCCACTTCTTCATCTTGCTTCTAAGCACCACCCCAAGTTCCTTCTTCTGTCGCTTTGCTCTTTCATGGCTCAGCTCAGCATTTCTTTTTACGTTATGAGCACGAGACATGCATCATTCCCTGTTAGTGTCCACCTTGACACTTCCCTATCGCTCTATGCACTCCTCACCACCTGCAGGTTAAATCAGGTTTGACCTATGTCCCAGGTATAAGTCATACAGAAGACTGAACTGTGCTGGAGAACTATCCATATGTTTAAACTGGCTGTTCCTGTTAACTGGCTGTTAAGGAAATGGTGTTTGAAAGGCTAATTACTGAACACTCGGTGATCCCGTTGCCATCTCCTGCTCAGCCCTGCGTAGCTGCCCGCTCTGCATCTGCACCACTGCGAGATCACAGGATTGCTCAGTTTCACTCTGTTTTAACATCACATTTGCTTCTTTCTCTGTTACTCTAATTTCATTTGCAGGTGTTTGGTAATGAATGCAAACTGATTAGCATTTTAAAACATCTTGATGCTGAGATTGGTTTCTCCATTCTGCCCAGCCAGATCAGCAGCTCCTCAGAGAGGAGCCTCATGCTTTCTTTCGAAAGCTACTGTAAACAGAGACGTACTTGGTTTATTATCTTGCATCCATCTCCATCAGTGCAAACCAACCTGCTGACTCATACGGACACAACCGCTGGGAGGTCTGGATGTTTCTTTCCCCTACCATCTTTTTCCAGACGTGTCCTACTTTTGACAGAGTGAAACACAAACGATACAAGGGAAAACCAGATGTCTCCAAAGCCTCCTATGGCTGAAGCCACTCATTTATTCTCCGCTGTCTGCCCATAACTGAGAGGAAATTCTGTTGCAAGAAAGCAGATTCAGTGCATTGAAACAGGAAAAATAGCATTCAAGACTAGATTTAACAGAAACCTTGCAGTAATAAACTGTGCTTTGCTTATTCTTCAGTAGTAAACCAGCATGGTACACAGAGTAAAAGCAAAGACATCTGCATTTGCTGGCGTCTTGCAGTGCTGAGTACGTTCAAAAATAACACTCCTTCAAGGCTGGGGATTTGTTCAGGCTCTGTTACTGTGCTAATTCTACTATTTCTACAAGATCTATTATCTTGCTGAAGAATATATTGATAATTACTGTATAATGTACTATCAAATAAAATTCTGAGTTTTATCCTGCATGAAGAGAGCATCTATGACGGAAAGCGGACAAGCAGCTACCCATCACTTCACAAACTGAAACGCACAGAGGAACATGCCCTGTAAACCGCTTACAAGTGAAATGATGCAGTCAGGTACCAGTGCAAAGAGTTTGTAAATACCAATATGCTGGGTAATCGTCGTATCAGTATAAACAGTGAAGACACACCACATCATTTCCTCTGAAATTACTGCCAAAGTGAAAACCTTTACCGTGAATTTCTTTCTTCATGTATTTTCCACAGATAATTTAAGACGCACATCTGTTCTAATTAGTGAAAACCTGATCTTCCAACAATTGATGCGAACAATTTGACTGAGTGGAAATAAATCAGAACAGCAGTAGATTTCTAAATTATGGGCATTATATGCTTGGTTTCATAATCACAGAATCCATCCTTTTTCAGACACAGTCTGTAGTTCAGAAGATGTAAAGGTTTGCTCCCCACCTCCTTCAATCACCTTCATACGGCACATAAAAGAAGGTAAGAGAAGAAGAGCTGGTGTAGGTGGTCTAAAATGTTATTGCTAATAATAAGAGGATAAGGCAATTTCCTTGATAATAAACCTAAATTTTCCTAATACTTGAGACAATTTGGCTGTAGAATAATGCTCAAGTGCAACACTGATAACCACAGATAGGGAAATGGCTAGAGAGTACACAGCACAGGCAAGTGAGCACAGCAGAAGACAGAAACCCTGCTGATTTTCTCCTCAAATTTCCATTAATTTTTGCCTTGCTGTAGAGTGAGGACTGTGTAACCCTAAAGATATGGCTTTTGTGGGAATTCAATGTTTCATTCTGAACAGTTCATATACTTTTAATATGAAAGCTGCTGACTCCTCATTGTCTTAAAAGCCCTTCAGAAGCATCTTAAATGGATTTAGATCAAAAGTCTTAAAATGTCAAAATTCGAATCAAATCAGGCTAAGGAAATAAATTACTTCTAAAGAAAATCACTAACATGATCATCTCCTTAAAATTCTTGTTAGAACAGGCATATTTAAAAATTACACATTCTGCTCCGAGATAAACTTTAACATCAGGTGCTGATGGTACAGAAAGATTTTAGACCTAATTCACAGTTTCACTAATCCCCCATTCCTTTGTTCTAACAACAGTAAAACTACTTAAGGACTGCTCTGATACCAGACTTTTGTGTTGGGTTATCAAGATGATGATAATCTACAATTTACCAACTTAGTCTCTGGTGTAACACAAATATATTGGATTTAAAAAAAAATCTCCTTTAAAAAGATTTTTAAAGTCTCCTGTGTAGAGTGCTGACTTTTATATCATGCCAATCCAACTGAACAATAGAAATTTATGCCAAGCTTATTGACTCATCTTTTCACCTGAAGTCTGGTCATGGAAAGGACAGAGGACCAAACAGACATAATTTAGAGTAGCTGCTGTTTGGACTGAGAAAGGTTTTCGTGGAAGATGCTTGGGAATAGCCAAGATTATTTATCCACAACTAAGATTATTTATCCATACTCATCCTATGGAAGAATCTGGACATTTGGGTTAGTTCTCACAACTTCAAGCCCTTCTTTTTCTACTAAAGATATTTAGTTGTCTGAACAGACCCCTAACTATCTTTAAATTACTTAAAGGACAGAATTTAGCAAGGTACCAGATTAACCGTGTAATAATTTAGTTGTAGTCAGACATGTAACTAAGGAGAACTTTGGAAACCGCCTCTATCCTGTCCATCAAGCGGCCTCTCTAATCCACCCATATACCTTCAAAATAGTTACATTAGCACAACCCATAGAAACCAGTGAAACCATAAGGTATATTCTGATTTAAAGAAAAAGCTCTGCTCCTTTCAGTGCTTAATTTTTATATATACATATGGTAAGGTGCTATCTGAAGTATCGAGCAAAGTGTAACTCCTTTCTGAAGGCGAACAGATTAACTTAAACCCGACTAATGTCTGAATCAATACTTCCTAAGCTTTCTCACAGTTCCCTAGCTACTGGCTTCTGTGCCTGAGAGAAGACGCACTGTAGCTCCACGCCTCTCTGGAGAAGTCTGCATCTACCACTATGACTTTGTAGTTTACACGGAGAAATAACTCATCCATTAAACCAGATATTGCTAAAAATATGCAGATGAAGCTTTTTACGCCAGATGATGGCAACTGAAAAAACCTAAAAAGAACAAACAGATGCAGCTTTGAAAAAATGTACCCATAAAATTTCCTGGTATTCAGCTAGACATTGCTTAACCTTCATTACATAAAAATATCAGTAGCGTTTTGGGATGCTCATTGAAGCCTTTTGCTATAACTGGCAAAGAGTTTTTAAAATATTAGCACACACTTCAAAAACTTGGAAAAATAGTTTAGTTCACAGAAAGAAAGCAGATTGCACCTCAGCAGATTGCTGATGCATTTGCACATGATTGAAAACCAGTCTTTATCACCTTGAGGTGCCCTGCTATAGGATCTACCCGTTACACCTACAGAGCTGTGGGTGATATCCTGCACAAAGAACAGAAACCAGGGCACTTTAATGGATAACAGCTACAGTAATTGCTGCTGTCCAAAATATTTTAAAAAGTCAAACTAAAGAGACAAAGCCAGTTCCTTTCTCTATGCAACGCTTTCCATGCCAATTAAGTTTAGTAGCAGCTACTAGGGCTAGAACAATACTAAGAGGAAAATCATTCTCCTCAAACTGAATGACTGGCACTTTGTACTCTGCATCTGGGAAACTGAAAGCACATATTCAAAGATAAATTAAAAAAAACCAAAACCAGCAGCTTGGTTGCTTTGCCCATTACAGAGCACAAGAGTTTAGCGATGCCTCCTTTATTGTGTGCTGTAGGGTAAGAACTGAATTTCTAGTAAGGTTTTATGTTTAAATCAGCATTTCTTACAGATCTGCTTGGAGGCAGCACGTAACATATATGGAAATAACTGTCAATTATTCACACTGAGCATCTTTTCCCTTACTGGCTGTTATCTTCTGATCCCTCTTGTATCTTCTTTCTTACAAAAGAAACAGGGACTCTACAGACTGCTAAAATCTCCTAAAATCAATCACAAGGAATATTTCACTATAGCTCATACACAATATTAGATTAAAACATTACTTAATATTTCATTTACCCAAGCAGAAGACCTTACTGAAATAATTGCTTCATAGAAATACCTATCTCTAAGACATAACCGCCTTCCGTCATGCTTGGACGGGCATACTCTTCGCTGGGTAAAAACCTGGCTGGATGGCCGGGCCCAGAGAGTTGTGGTGAATGGAGTTAAATCCAGTTGGTGGCCGGTCACAAGTGGTGCTCCCCAGGGCTCAGTACTGGGGCCAGTTCTGTTTAATGTCTTTATCAATGATCTGGACAAGGGGATCGAGTGCTCCCTCAGTCACTTTGCAGATGACACCAAGTTGGGCGGGAGTGCTGACCTGCTTGAGGGGTTCTTAACTGTTTGCTGTTCTGGATGTTTCAGTATTTTTTTAACCACTGATTAGTGGATTCTGAAGGGTGGACAACACAGTTCCTCATCTCTTGCCAAAGGAAGAAGCTCAGCTGTCTGACAGTGCCTGTTAGGACGTTCGTTAGCTGTGGGTCTGAGCAAGCAGCTTTTGTGTGATTAGGTAACTCTAATCTCCCGATGAAAGATGTTCAGTTTTGGATTTGTTTCTGATCTGAAGGTTCTCCTTCATAGTGCTGTATCCTACTCTTGTCCTCTCAAAGTTCAGCCTGCTACTCCATTAGACTTCTTTTATCCTCTACTGGTACCTTCCAAGTCCTGCTGGCCACCTCCAGGCCATTGGCTACAATTTCCCACTCTGCTGTCACACCACAAGTGTTTCAAGCTTCATTTTTCATCATATCTACAAGGAATGAAGAGAAACAAATCTCTGCTACTATCAGAACACTGTCCGACAAGCTTCTCTCATCATCTTTCACAATATCCTTACCTTGCGAAATGGACTCAAACCAGGAAAAGGCAGAATAACGTTTATACCTAGTGTTAAAGCCCAACCATCCAAGATTTCACAACAGCTGACAGCACCCATCAGGTACACATGTACAGCAGTCCCAGCTACAGCACACTTAAAAACTGGGAGCAGTAATAAGCAAATACCTGGTTTTTGTTATAGGATATACAATTACCTTAATCACACAACACATAGATTGACTTATTTTTCTTCCTGAGCTTTTTCCTACTCTTCAAAGCTATCAGATGGTAATAAAAATATCCGGAAACGTCTGATGTATCTGTGCCCTACAGAGTGCCCTATCCTAGTCCTAATTCTGGCCCCGACTCGACACACTCTGCTTACCCCAGTACAAATTAAATTAACTAGTAATAATTAAATTGTATGATTTCATAATCATGAGCAAATCATAAATAATACATGTATCATATTAATAACGTGTAAACTTGTGAAGGATCGTACAACAGCTATGAAAAATAATTATCTGTCCACTTAAACAACTAGCAGTCACGCCTCCAGAATTTTAATGAGCAGAATTCAAATTAAAACCTGATCAAAATGCAAAATCTTAATTAGCTTTGAGTATAAGCATCTTAGCTTAATATCACTGTCCTTCATGCATTTCTACCTATGATCATTTTAACTACTTTAATCATTAGACAATAGGTCAGCATTTCAAAATATGGTATTTTGTGTTTCTTTTAAACGTCGGACACTTTCAGGTATCAAATAGTTAACAGTACAAGGTTAGCTGTTCAGGTGAGAAAAACAATGAAGGAAAATGGCATATCTCTCTTTTTTTTTGTGAAAAGCTTCAAAATTGTCCCAATTTCCAACAAAAAAAAAAATTATTAAAAAAAAGGAACAGAAAGATCATAAAATAAAAATTGTTTTGTTTTTGTTTAAAAAAGGTTTTTTTGAATTTTTTAATAGAATATTTATATATATATTTAAAGACAATGAACACCTTATAAAAGTACTTTAAATAAAAACCCCAAATATCTAGATGTATTACTGCACAAACTGAGTGCACAGAGGTCCATTCTATACCCACTTATATCCAAGTCTAAGACTATACTCAACAAACAGCCGGCAAAAGATGACTTGGTTAATACCCAGCTAAGGGGTTCACAGGTTGAAATCATAGCTGTAAAAATTAACTACGGTATTCTCAAGTTAAGAAGCCATGACAAAAATGGGTTTATTATGTATACTCAGAACACTACTTTAGGGTTTGAAACTGTAAAATTCAGTGACACTGGCAGCTGTGAGTCATAATTCCAAGATAGAGTATCAAATACCAGTGTATACAATACATAAACAAGAGTACAATCTGGTAATTATTTCTGGATAGATTCTTCATAAAACTGAGTAAATAGTTTAAAGATACCTTTTTTATAAAGACAGAGGTTTTTTTTAATATATATTCTGAACAGCTTTTTCTCCATGTAAAGTATGACTCACTTATTAACTTGATACATTGATATTTAGTTGCAGAAAATATTTCTCCAAAATATCAGAGAAAGCTTCACTGGAACTAGATGTCATACAAGATTAAAGTTACAGAAAGGTAATGTTAAAGGAGAAGCAAGCCCACATCTGCTAAATGTTTTCATGAGAAGACACAAGAATATATTTTTGCAACTTTAAAGATCATTCTGTTTATTTGCAAGCTAACATAGAGGATGAAAAAGCAGCAGTCAAAGAGTGCAACGCTTCTGGTAAGGCTCAGAAGGCAACAGCAGGCAATGTAAGATTTTTGCCCTTTCCCCCCCTCTGAATGACTTACTTCAATGGTTTACAGTCTCTTACACCTGTGTACTTTAAAGACCAAGACCTTCAGTAATTTTTCCTGCTTTTTCATTTGTAGAATACAAACCCTGATCTCAAAAAAACCCAAAAAAACCAAAACCAAAAAAATCACAATGTATCACATACCATCTGGCAATCCTTACTGAAATATTCTTAGTATGCATATACACCTTGGGTTTGTCCCTTTTATTGACAGGCATATCCTGTCGATAAAGTTTGTGCCTCTACAAGAGGTTGTGCCTGCTGGTCCACTGAAATTTCACCTCTCACCACAAAACTTTGTTTGTTCATGTCCTTGAACAACTTTACTAACCCTAAATCTTTTACCTCTTTTGTTCCTCTTTTAAGACGGATCTTACTGTTTCTTGCAGCTTCCAAACTACTGATGTGCATGAGAACTCCAACCACTTTATAAACACAGAGGTGGGCTCCAGTAGAGTGCCATCAGCAGGTCATGAAGCCTCCCATATTCCAGTGCTGTATTTAAAAAAGTCTAAGCGGATCCTCACAAAGAGCAAGATCCAGTATGAGACAGAGAAATACTTAGTTCGGTCCTAATTCTCATATTGAAAAATTTCAATCGGTTAAATGCTGTAGTTTTCACTAATTCTTTCTTTCAAGTATCATCGACTCTCAAAGAACTTCACCGAGGTGCAGATCAGCAAAAAATGTTTAGAAATTTGGGCAAATACAATGGAGGTGATACCGCCCAACATTTTGAAGCCTTTGTCATAATCAATAGTACTACAGTAGTATCAAGAAATATAGGAAAAACACTGCATTCTACAAGATGGAGTGGAAAAAATGCCATGATGTGGTAGAAGGCAAGACCCACTGCTGTAACACCTAATGCATCACGTATTTGTTTGCAGGTCTGGATGGAGATGTGACGTGTGTGATGGGGCTGTGGCTCAATGACATGACTTGCACGCGCAGCAGTCGGTGGGACAAGAGAATTATTGCTACCACTGCCTTGGCGATTGCCACAAATCCTCCCTGCCCCTTCAATCCTGTTCACAGCAATCAAGCACGAACTGAAAAGAAACATCTTGTGCCGCAGCATGGGCGCAGGCACACGGCAAGCCCTCGCACGAAATGGCATCTGGGAATATTTAATTGCTCATGAAATAGATGCCATTTCACAAATTTTAAACAACACGAGCATGACAACCAGCAAAAAGGTAGCGCAGAGGCATTCTGGAAACAGAATGAGCTATTATTTCCCTCCCAGCAACCGTCAGGGTTGAGAAAGGCTCGTGGACTCCCTGTGACCCCAGAATGTGCTTTACAGTTTGTTTAGTGGCTTTTCTATGGTTAAACAGAAATAGTTCAGTTTTGGAACAACCACCTTCAGCAGTGAGCATACATATGCACCCGTGCCTTCATCCAGTCATTGCCAGCTTCCTTTATTTCTCTGGAAGGAGAGAGTGCTCATTAACCATTTGGTCATTTTTTCTGATAGACAAACCTTCACTGAGGGATCTCAGTGATGAGCATTAACTGGAAGGCAGCTACCAGTCGCCCTGGGGGGCCCACGGAGCTAACCAGGGCCGCACGATGCTTTCCACTGAAAACCAGACAGATTTGGGCACTCTATTACTCACAGGTGCCTGCACGCAGGCAGGCTTTGTTCTGTTTGAACTCTTTCAGGACAAAAATGCTCAGAATGTAGGACTTATAAGTATTTTTTGTTAAAGAGAGACTGGCATTTAGCACACGTGATAGACTAGCATATTAAATATTTTGGTTGTGTGAAAACCCCTCTCTGTAGCTCAGTGCTCCCGGTCTTTCTCTGGAGCAGTTCTGCTGCTCCTGGCGTTTTTGTGTCTAAGTTCTGGGTCATCCCTGCTCTGACATTTTTGAGAGCTTATGGATGGAGCGCCAGGCTCCAACCAAATTACTGACAGAACTGGGGTAATCGAATTGGAGACCTTCTAGCTTCTGTTTCCAGATCTAAAAGCATTTAGTCTTTCTGATTGTATCTCCTTGCAGCATGAATACTTAATAATTAAATTACTGAAATAAATGGGTCTGAAGATTATGATGTCAAATGCAGCATTTTAGAACTTCATGCAAGTCTACTATCAAATAAATCTCTACCTAATGTCTAATCTTGTTTGTTTTTTCACCTCATTTTACATTTAATTTACTTAATAACTAGCATTTGTAAAGTTCTTTTGTTACAACAGAAAAATCAACCAGCTGCCTATTCACTGTAGAAGTATCAATTCTCCCAGGAGACATCTCTTTCCTATGGTATATGAAGACAGATCGCCTCAAGGAATACTGGTGGAAAGGGCTGAGTGTAGGGCTCAATAAAACAAGTAACAATATTTTAATATTAATTAAAATATTATTAACAGAACAGTGTGCAAGAATTGCTGGCATGACACAACAAAGTCTATTCTATAAAATACAGGCAAAGGCCAGCTGCAAATAAGGAACAATAAGGAACAGCATCTTTTACTCCATCAGTCAAGGAACTACAAGACAGCTCAAGGTCAAAATTTTAGACATCTGAAGTTGAGTAACTCTATCCAGACTTCTTATTCTTACTTGCACTTAAAAGTAACCTTTATTGACGCTTGTGCTGTTCACCATGTGTCAGTAACATGGAATGTCATCCGCATCTCAAAAGCATCACTTGAGTTACAATTGCCAGAAGTAATTCTAAGCCCATGGTCAAAAAAGACTGAAGACAAAGAACTCAAGGTGGTGGTTGTAACTCAGGATGAAGGTAACATAGCAGAAATATTGACTGGAAGTTCAACCTCCAAATTAAATAGGTTCTATTTCAGGGTTACAATCCTGTTTTTCCAAATGCTGCCAAACACTCCAGAAAACAATAAAGAAACGGAAAAAAATTTACTGCTTTTAATTACCTCAAAGTTTTAGACATGCAAAGGTATTGTAAAAAACATGCTCTTAGGTTGAAACCTGGTATATCCAGTTACTAGAGAATGGCAAGATTTTATAGTTCAATTTAAAAAAACAAAGCAAATCCCACCCAAACCCCAAACTCAAAACACAGATGGGACATGCTGACACAATTATAACAAGTTACCAGATGTGGCACTGAATGGTGAGCATTACTGATTCAATTCGTCATCCAAATAACTCATTTGCCAAGTCCCTGTCCCGAAGCCCCCGAAAGGCTGCCTGTCCTGCAAGCAGAGCGCCCGGCAGGCAGCCCGGGTCAGGCTCGGCTGCTGCAGGCACGCTACTGAGATTTTAAAGGTAGTTCATTTACTGCTTATACCACACAGCAGTCCCTGCGCCTTACAGAGCCTGCCAAACTGGCACTGTGCAGAAATGATTTTCCATAGAGCTGTTAAAACCTTAAAATCACAATCAACCAAATATTTCAATGGGAATTGAAGAGAGAACAAAATATTTATCCTTCTGAAATTTCCACTGAAATCAAAAGGAAAAGGGGGAGGGTAAAAATAATTTTCTGAATTTGCTTTTATTGTTGAACCTGCGACAAAAAACTTTAAGGATAAGGAGTTTAAAATATAAATCAGTATTACATGTATTAGCATACCTTTCTTAGCACTTCCCTACTCTATTTAATTTCTAGTTATTGACATATACATAAAGTTTACATTTTAATAGTTCTAACAATAACCTTTTGGCCAACTTAACCTTCCATCTGAAGTACTGAACTGTTATATTCAATTTCTGTAACAGCAGTTTAGACACAAATACTGCCTTTTAACTATTGCTAGCAACTGTCTTTCTACCATTACAACTGAAATCTATCCAGACTAAAAATTTGAGATCTTGCGTTCATTGTTTTTAATAGATGATGGAAGAGTATTTTTAAAAAGGAGCTTTTCTCTGATTCCGGTAGGTGGCAATAGCTCTGCCTAAAAAGCTCAGAGAAACTGGTGCTTCAGAAGGGGAATGAAGCACCACATCCCTGCCCACACATGCTGTACTGGGGAGGCTCTGAATTAAATCAACCAACAGAGCTATCTGAAGAATGATTCTTCCACTGTCAGCCCTAAAATTCACTGGAAATCATTAATGTCGTAACTGAAAATGGAGCCCCAAGGAGATTTGAATAATACTCTAAGACCACTTATAACAAGATAATTATTTCATGCCTGATTTGTGAGAGTGAGCACTTAATATGGAGTGTCGCTCTGCTTTGATTTGTGCATGTAGGTGCAATACCTATGCCAAATCTAAGGAATTTTATAAAATACAGAAATGTTAAGTGGTTACACTACCTCTAGTTTATGACATTTATAAACATCGGGTACCAAAGTCTTCATTGTTACATGAAACTCAAAGTTTGGGATCTGGCAGAGGAAGAACTCAGCAGAAATCAAAGTAATCATCTATTTTCCATGGCCTCTGACAACTAAAAAGAACTTTACATAAATAAATGCTTTTTAACAATAGTTATTTTGCCAAGAAAATATGCTAAATGGGAACATACATCATCTGAATCACAGGTCTGAAGAACTAAATAATCATGCAGAACCTCAAACTCATCTCTCATTATCATCTACGCAAAGCTAATGTGACAGCTGTGGAAAGCTACAGGAAAAAAGAAAGTCTGTACATCCTACAAGCAAGAAGAAATGCCCAAAGTGCTGCTGTTCATAAGTATGACCTGCCATCTAACAGACTGCCCATTTCCTAGCCTGTACTAACCAACGAGCTGAGTTAAAATAAGGTCACGACTTTAAATCAAATGAATCAATAATTCCAGCTCATCTTGTGCCAGTGAGAGATTGATGTTACTGCCTCCATTCTCAAGGAAATGAACCACACATGCAGACAGCACATGCAATAATTTATATGAATTAAACTCATCAAACATATTGAATTATTCAACAGTCCTAATGCAGAAATGTGTTCATTTATTTTCCCTCAAAAAGAAAAAAAATACTCTGAAAATGTCGTCCTTTTAAGAAGGGAAGGGATCACAATTTTTCTGTATCAGATGATGTGATTATTGAAGAGTTACTTATTATGGAATAAAGGTGTGTAAGATTTGGATTAAGGATGCTGTTAAAGGTACAAGAATTATTCAACAGTCCTAATGCAGAAATGTGTTCATTTATTTTCCCTCAAAAAGAAAAAAAATACTCTGAAAATGTCGTCCTTTTAAGAAGGGAAGGGATCACAATTTTTCTGTATCAGATGATGTGATTATTGAAGAGTTACTTATTATGGAATAAAGGTGTGTAAGATTTGGATTAAGGATGCTGTTAAAGGTACAAGA
>NW_009221150.1:0-283 GCF_000690835.1 Fulmarus glacialis | reverse complement strand
TGCTGAACATTCTTTATCAATTAAAATCCTCAACCACATGCATCTTTCAAAAATATTTTATGCCTGCAAAACAGAGAAAATTTCAATTCAGTAAATTCATTTCAGAGTGTAAAAACCTAAAGGAATCTGCTGAGGCAATTTTCACTGAGGATTTTTATTTAAATCTGCACTTCAGAGTCAATAACTAAACACACATGAAAAACAACTATCGGAAATATTCTCGTCTCAGAAAAAAAATCCACATGTTCCCAAATATAGAATCACAGAATTGTTTAGGTTAGAA
>NW_009221149.1:0-4413 GCF_000690835.1 Fulmarus glacialis | reverse complement strand
CCATTCTGTGATTCTATGATTCTATGAATAAAGGCTACCAGCGTACCTGTATATACAGGAAAATCACTCTGCCTCGTATGCACCTGGCTAGCATTCACGGAAGGCAGAGGAGTACAGTAGACAAACTTAGAAGTAGGCACATATTTAGCTTTGGATGGTACTGCCTTTCTCGATCCTCTTTTAGCTTTCCAGCTGTTAACATTTCTGTGCATATAAAACAAATTTGTGCAAACGATGACTGGCTACGTGCCAAAGTTAGCAGGGATTTGGTTGAATTTTAACTCGATAGAGAAGGTTACACCTTGTCCTTGCCTTTATCTAATATCCACGCATGTTTTGATCAGACCTAATCAAACATTGCTCTATGTTAAACACGTTACATTTTTACTTTAATTCAACCCAATGCAGTACTAAAGTGACCTACATACACAATGCCTGCCTGTTGATAAAAAGAATAAATGGGTGCAGCTGCATGTATGTCAGGAAGCAAGGCACTGAACTTAAGGCCTGTAATTAGATCCTTACATGCTTTCTATGGGGGGAAGGAAGAAGATAGGGAATAAGGGAAATTGCTCTTATTGGAATGGTTGAACGTGCCACTCTCTTCTGGAGGCACCATTAATGAGTACAGAGCCTGTAAAATGAGGAAATCCTCTAGCAGCGTAGGACCTGGGATCACAGCCTGGGAATGGTAATAAAATACTGTCAGGGCACCATGCAAGCTGGCTGCTCCCTCAGTACCCGGGTGCTGGGAGCAGAGGGGACAAGGGGACAAGTCCCCGGGGCTGGCAGGACAAGGAACTTGCCAGCCAGGGTCTGTCCCTCTGCCCCTAGCAAGGGGGGTGGCTGCCTGGATCAACGAAGAGCCCAGATCACCAGACAAACGGTGATGGGGCAGGTCCGAGGTCAGGTTGGGAACACAAGTCAGCAAGTCATGGTCAGGATCAGGCCCCATGAGAGCAGCCAGGGTCAGGCACAGCCCAGCGATAGACGGGCAAGTCCGTGGTGCTGAGGCAGGCCTGAGGCCAGGCCGGGCAGTCAGCCCACGGGTCGGGGCCAGGGTCCATGTTAGTGGGTCCATGGCCAGGCACAGTCAGCACTGCGACACTGCAGGGCTGTAGCTCAGGCAGGAGCCAAACACAGAACTTACTGTTTGCATAATTCAAATTTTAAGAGTCTAATCATTATTATTTGAGGTCTAATTTTTCAGAAAAAGAAATAATAATTAATTAAAATTGTTTTAGACACGCTTAGTTTCCTCCATTTCCCTGGTGGTGTGCTCAGCCTTCCCCTGTTCCTCCTAAGGAAGGTAATTTCATTCTGGGGCTGTGGGGGGTGTTACAGCAAACTGTCCTTTGCCCAGAGGGACAAATTGTTCTTCGCACATACAAATTTGCATGAGTTAAGTTTGGGAATATTTAACTTTTCTAGAGATTTTATACCCATGTTTGCAGAAATTGTAAGACTTAACCAAGCTCTTAAAGAAAAAACAGGACTGGGAATCTGAACCAGATCAAGATTAAGCCCCATCAGCTTTGAAAATCCAGTTAGCATAGACATCTGCATGCCAATTTTTCTGATCCAGCATAACCATTTCATTTGCAATTTGCGACCACTCTAGATGTAGGGAGCCATGTTACCACAAAACCCGGGAAAAAAGCAACAAGCTATGGCACATGCCCTCACTAACATTCAAAACAGTTCATCTGGTGTGAAAAAGTGTGTGGTGCCGATATGGACCTTAGAAAACTGGCCTTATATCATAGGAGACAGTCCAATTACAGTTCAGACAAAACAAGAACCCTTGAAGTACACTGTGTCAGGAAAAGTACCAAACAGGCATGTTTCCGGTCTATGGACCACAAGGTGGATACTTGCCTTAATGAACTGAGGAATCACCATGAATTAAGGACAGATTCTCTCACTCACAGCTTATGGACTGTTAAGTATGGGCGGTGAACACGAATGTCCACTACTGCAGGAAGAAAAAAGCAGCAACATCAACATCATATTCTTCCCAATGAAGAACTTGAGGATGACAATTCAGGTGTTATCCTCCTCGCAGTCAAAAATTTCTGACTTTAATACCCAGAGAAACAATGAAAGGGTGAGCATAACACCAAGAAAAAGTGATAAAACTAAGTGCATGTTTTACAGTTTTAATTGCACTACTGTTATTGAGATTTCTTCTCCACAGTAGTATTCTAAATGCAATCGTATTCTTTTTTTTTTTCCTAATATTTAGATCTAGATGAATAATGATTCTTGAATTACACTCTTAATTGGCTCGATATATACATATAAGGTGTGCTGCTTCTTTGTCCATAAACAAGACTTTGAGCACAAAACCAGCTATTGCAATGATCCATACTATGTGTACATATAAACATATATATATAGTATCCACATATACATATATATATATGTATACCCATTCCGTTAGCAGAATCCCACCCTGATCAGGCAGTGAGGAGGAACAGGATCAGGCCACCCGTACCGTTCTTATTTGTGTGAGTGCTTTGTGTTTTCTGGCCGAGTTTATCTGTGTGGCTGACCATGTGTGTATATGTCTATTTAGGTATGTGTGTATATGTATTTATGTACTGGGTGTATGAATGCGTGAGTGCCTTTTGGGAGTACCTGCTCAGCTTGCTACTGGCTGGATCAGGCAGCGTGGAACTGCAGCAGCCTCCCGTCTAGTGGACTCCTGGATTCAGCAAACCCTAACACTTTTCTCTCAGGCCTTGCATGAGGGATTCACTGCCCTTCTTATAAGGGACTGCAAGTTTTTGGCAGCATCCGAGAGCTCATCAGACGAGTTGAGAACAATCTCTTTGGGGCAAATATGATCAATGTTATTCTCATTACTGGTTTATTTTTGTCCTGGTTTCAGCTGGGATAGAGTTAATTTTCTTCCTAGTAGTTGGTATAGTGCTGTGTTTTGGATTCAGTATGAGAAGAATGTTGATAACACACTGATGTTTTAGTTGTTGCTAAGTAGTGCTTATTCTAGTCAAGGACTTTTCAGCTTCCCATGCTCTGCCAGGGGCACAAGAAGCTGGGAGGGACCATAGCCAGGACAGCTGACCCAACTGGCCCACAGGGTATTCCATACCGTATGACGTCATGCTCAGTATATAAAGCTGGGGGAAGAAGAAGGAAGGGAGACGTTCGGCATGATGGCGTTTGTCTTCCCAAGTCACTGTTACACATGACGGAGCCCTGCTTTCCTGGAGATGGCTGAACGCCTGCCTGCCGATGGGAAGTAGTGAGCGAATTCTTTGTTTTGCTTTGCTTGCGTGTGCGGCTTTTGCTTTCCCTATTAAACTGTCTTTATCCCAACCCACGAGTTTTCTCACTTTTACTCTTCTGATTCTCTCCCCCATCCCACCAGGGGGGAGTGAGTGAGCAGCTGTGTGGTGCTCAGTTGCCAGCTGGGGTTAAACCACAACAACTTTTTTATTTCATTTTATCTTCCTTTGCTGTCTTTTCTCTCAACAGCCCCAAAGCATGGACAGTCAAGCAGTAAACAAAAAAAAGGAACAAAATCTCCTATCGCTCTGTAAGACCGCCACCAGCACCTGCACTGGCTCTGGCTGGGATGGAGTTAACTTTCCTCATAGCAGCTCGCATGGTGCTGTGTTTTAGGTCTGTAACTAAACAGTGTTCATAACACGCAAGGTAGTCATACGGTATAGAATGACCCTGTTGGTCAGCTAGATCAAACTCCTTTGGGGAGCTGGGGTCAGCTGTCCCAGCTGCGTCCCCTCCCAACCTCCTGCCCACCCCCAGCCTACTCCATGGGGGGCAAAGTGAGATCCCAACCTCCTGCCTACCCCCAGCCTACTCCATGGGGGCAAAGTGAGGAACAGTGAATGCCTTGATGTTGTGCAAACACTGTTCAGCCAAAATACTGGTGCATTATCAAAGCTCTTTTTGTCACAAATACAAGCCACAGCACCATACTGGCTGCTATGAAGAAAATTAACTCTATTGCAGCCAGACCCGGTACAGTAATTTACTTCACTTTCTGTGAAACACTTTGGGCCTAATGACACAATGACTTCGTTTTTTCCTCAGTTTATAAGCTGAGTTGGCAAGAACCTGGCACAGAGGAGCAAGTCAGAGCGGGGCAAAGCAGTCTTTAAGCCCGGAGAGACCATTCCCTGACCAGGAAACCCCTCCTTCTGTCCGTCCTTCAGGAAAGCAGCACATTAACTTCTGAGCTCAGACCCTCACCAACATGCCCTGAAGTTCGCTCCTGAAGCCATCTCTGAGGGATTGTCCATGATATCTATGGAAACAGCGCTCTGGGTGACCGGGAGACATTGCGGCTCCCCATCCTCCCCCAGCAAACACGTCCTCAGACCTGCTCTGCCACAGCCGCTCCCCTCCCGAGAAGCAACACGGGGT